>NW_022639632.1:453232-458966 GCF_010583005.1 Odontomachus brunneus | reverse complement strand
GAGAGAGAGAGAGAGAGAGAGAGAGAGAGAGAGAGAGAGAGAGAGAGAGAGAGAACCGCCTCCTCATAGTAATCTCCTGAGCGAATTTTCGCGCTTAGGACTCAAGAAAATAACGGACGTGCCGACGGGCTCCAGGAATATCCGTGTCGAAGTGGCGGAACCGACCAAATCCAGAATCGTCGTGCGCACCAAGAACACGAAGACCGTGCTGATCGACGGGTAAATATAAGTTCTACCTTCGTTTCCTCTCTGTCGCGTGCAAATGAGAGAAACGAGAGAGAAGAAAGAGCAAAAGAGCAACTAGAAAAGAAACTGATGCTGATTGTTTTCACTAAAGTTCTTCAAGTCAGAGACACCGTCCACAATTTGTAGGGTGGAAGTGAGTGAGCGAGTGAAAGAGAAGCGTGTCTCAAATTTCAGTCTTGGAGCTTCTCTCTTTCAATTTTACTTAGAGTTTTTCTCTCACTCCCACCCACGTCACTCTTGAAAACGGCGAACAGGATGGGAGCCAATCATGAATCATCATGCTGTCTCCTAACTCTGACTGGAGGAACTGTAGTTTTCATCGTTCGAGCCAACGAACATGTCGGGGTGACATTTAAACCTGGCGCCTTTCTTGAACTCGTCTCTCCTTCGTCTGTTTTGCCGGAGCTGTTTGTCTCGCGACACACGTCGCGCCAACCGCAACCACCGGTCTCACTCGGTGATTAACACCGCGGCGTAATTATTTCAGTAACCGTCTAGGAATGTTCGACGTGCCGGGCTCCAAGGCGTGGCTAGGAACGATAAGACCGAGGCAGGAAGCTTTGAACATACCCGGACCTGTCACCGAGGACTTGGTTATATTGGTAAACTTAACGAATGCATTCCGCTAATTAGTCGCGCCTCTTGGTCAATCGATAACTCGTATCTCGAAACTCGAGCAGGGTTTTTGAACTCGGACATCTGCTATGGGTGAGAACGTGCGCGAGAAGAAAGTTACGTGCACTTCCAATACTCGAACCGGGAACATTATAATCGACGGTGTCGCTAATAATAATCGGCAGCTGTAACTTTCAAAGGACGCGTGCTTTTCTCCAATGTCGAACACGTTCGAAAAAATAGACACTTGTGTTTAACGAAATCCTCTTAACTCTTTATGGCATGATGGATCGCTCAGCGATTCATTTTTTCCGCTCAGTTTTTAATTATTTTAGCGAATTTCTTAACGTTAAATACTAGTTTGGTTTCGTTTGTTTGCATAAACAAAATTTATGCTTTATAAGAACAAAATATTATATCGATCAAATCAGAGTTTGATAATTAATTTTATCAACTGATTAAGTTACTTGATTTTATATGTATATGTATATGACGATTAATTAATTTTGATTGTTATTGTTTTGATCGACTAACAATTGTTTTGATCGGATTTTAATCGATTAATGCACTGCTTCTCACCCGCGAACTTTGAAAAATATGCAATGTAAACGAAAAACAATGTAAATGAAAAATATGCAATGTAAAATAAAAAATTCACAACGTAGACTCATCGCGCAGCGAGACCACCGGACGATCAATTCTTTATCCTCGGGCACGACGACGACAAAGTTCTCTTCGCCGCAATACGTACTTCCACCATTTTCTCTCTTTTATCTTGTGGTTTAAGATTAAGCTACTTTGAAAGCTGCATTAAAGAAAAATTTAGTTTTATCTCCTCAGCGTGCTCCCCTGACGGCCAGTTAATCTGACAGGTCTTACCAAAGGAGAACGTCACGTTGAAATACTCGTTAGGACTGAAACGACGTACTGCTCGTAAACCCGTGTTCTCCTGGGACTTTATCGACTGGGAGAAGTGCTCGGCCGGCTGTGGCCCGGGCGAGCAGATATCGAAACCCCGTTGCATCGAGAAAATCGGCGGACTGGTGGACGACAGCTTCTGCGACCACCTCGCTAAACCGGACGTGAAGGTTAGACCGTGCAACGAGGCTTCTTGCGTGCCGCGGTGAGTACCCGGACGACGTTTCGTGCTTTTCTACATTTGGCCCACTTGTACGACCACTGGTTAGATCGCGCGTAAAAATATATAGTTGCAATTATTAACGTTTTTCCGCACGTTGTGGGAAGCTCGGACTAGGCATGCAACGATAATTCGAGATATCGATATATCGTGGATCGATATCGATAATTTATCGGTAATATTTTCTTTCCAATATATTGTTACATCGAATCCGTTTCAGCGGATTTATTTTATGATTTGCAACTTGTCCCGCTTATACCCGATTTCACCAATCATCGATTAAACTTTCATCTAAGTTTTAATTCTTTTCTGACAAAGATTTTAACTCAGATTAAGATTAAGATTTAATAGGCGAAATTTAGCATTACTTTGGCACGTGAATTGGCATAAATTTAGACTAAAAAACCAATTTTACTTCATTACTATATCATATTTATTACTATTCATATTCTTTAGATATTATTTCAGATTTAAGCACTCTAAAAAAAGATAAAACTGATGGTAAATTTGATCGCAAGCAGAAGTAACTAGTGTTGGACCGGTTAAAATCTTAGTTAATCAACCCGAAGAAGCAAAAGCGAGGGAATTGAGTGCAAAAATGCAAGCAATACGAACAAGGCAATAGAAATTATACAAACTAGAATTTTACGTCATTTTAAGGCTCCTAACTACTCGCCGTGGCCAACTTGATTTATGACGTCAAAAGAGCAAGGAAATACATACCCAAAATTTTTACAAGTATGTTGAAATAAAAAGGTATATCTAAAAAATAACACAATCGATTAAGCACATTAGTAAAATATTCTGAACCCTTTCCTTTTGATCTGATAGTCAATAAATAACTGTAAAATTAGCGTGACAAAATAATGAGGAAATGTGGGTCAAGAAGGAAGATTGCTCAATTGTCACGTTAATTTTATAGTTACTTATTGATTGTTAAAGCAAGAGGAAAGTATTCGAAGTATTTTTTACTTCGGTACTTCGGAGAGATATATTTAATCGATTGCAAGTATAATTTTTTAAATATATCTTTTCATTTCAATGTACTTTGCAGGAATTTTGGATATGCATTTCTTCGCTTCTGACGTCATCAAGAGTCAAGAGTAGATAAGAGCCTTAAGATTCTTATGTCTCCGCATCCTCTATCTCTTAATGACATCAAAAGCGAGGAAACGCATGCTAAAAATTTTTACAAAATACATTAAAATTAAAGAATATATCCATAAATCAACACTTGCCGTCGATTGAGCAGATCTATAAAATAGTATGAATACTACCCTTTTGCTCTAACAATCAATAATGTACCATAAATTAACATGACAGAATTATGCAAAGAGATATGCAAGAAATATACATTTTATATCACGGCAAATTTACGGCAAATTATTGATTGTTAGAACGAAAGAGAAGTATTCGGACTATTTTACAAATCTACTCGATCGATTGCAAGCGTCGCTTTATCTTTAAATTTCAACAAATGTCCTTGAATTTCAACATATTTTGCAAAGATTTTTAACATGCGTTTCCCGCATCTGACGTCATTAACCCTGTACTGCCCACTGTGACTCTGAAGTCACAATCTAGTTTCATCATTATTTATCTCCAATGTTATTTTTGTCTTAACCGATATGACGTGAAGTCACAATATGACTGCCTTCTTTGACCACCATGTTCAACGTGGTCTCAGAGTCACAAACCTACTTCGGGAAAATAAAAAATTAGAATATTAATATTTTACCTTATATGTGTTGAGTACTTTAGTTTTAAACATCTTGCGTACATGAAAAATTTTTTAAATATAAAAAATTAATTTGGGCAGTAGAGGATTAAAAAAAAGAGATGAACGATATAGGGATATGAAGACTCAAATATTTTCGATATAAACAATATTTCTTCAAAATTGATATAAATATTGATATTTCTCAAAAATTACTCATCAATTATCATTATCGATATTTTTGATCAACGACAATATTTTTATCGATATTTCAAAAAATCGTTGCAATCATAGCCGGGATGCGAAATGGTTGCGCCGTAGTAATCACGTCGTCTCGTTTATTTCTGACGACGACAATAACGTTCGCTGCTTTCCGCATCGTCGCCGGCTCTCGTGTCTCGTCCACCCTATTCGTCTTGCCAGCGTGTTACACAGAGTCGTCACCTGTTATCCTGAGTAACTAACGAATGGACATGACACTGCGCGATAATCACCGTCGGCTTGGCGCCGACTAATTAAAGCCGCGCAGCTTATCGCCGATAGCGCGATTCCAGGTGGATCATCGGCGACTGGCAAGGCTGCGCGCCGTGCACGCCAGGCTGCAAGAGGAGGCGCGCTGTCAAATGTATACGACCTGTCGGCCGTGGTGAGCAGGATGTCGACGTGATCGAGGACAGCCACTGTCAGGGACCAAAGCCAAGGGAGTCGGAGTCCTGCGGCAGCCGACGAAGACGAGAAAACGCGAACGCTGCCGCCGACGGCAAACAGCCGTTTCCCGCTCGCTCGAGCCTGCTAACGCGACAAAACGACTTCATTAAAGTCGCTCGAGATCCCGCCAAGGCGGCTTCACGCCACGTCATAGAAGACCGATGTGATCGCGACGAACTCTCGTGGGCAGAACGAGAGAACACGTCTAGTGTTCTCTCCCGTTCGATCGACGCCAGGAGCGTCAATGCACCTTCAAACACGAGGACAGGCCTAATTCTGTCGAACGACTTGAGAAATCCGACGAAGTCTCGCGAGGACCGTCCACAGTTGGATAAAAGATCGGGAAGCGTTGTGAGGGACGATGAGCAAGAAGTCAGTGCGAGTGAGATCAAGAAGGGCGAAGTAGTGGTTGACAAGGAGGACATCCGGAATCTGACGCTCACGATTGTTCTGGAACGAGACGACCAGAACATCGTCACGAACTTCCCGAAGGACTTTGAGCCGCAGCCTCCGGCGAATGGCACGGAATTCGTCCTGCACGGTATGGACGCCCTTAGGTACATACAGAGGATCCAGGAGGAAGCGCGCACGTCATGACTTGACGTTTCGCGGCGCCAGATCGATAGCGCGAACAGTCGTGGAACGAAACTCTCGGGACGGGCTTCCTCTTGACTGCGAAGGGGAGAAAAAGGGATTTATCACCGCGCGCGAGGCGCACACGCGAGTGTGCCGATTACTCTCTCGCGAGGGAACTTTGCTCTTGGTGTCTTCAGCACGGGCGCAGAGTGAAAAGGCGTGCGGAAGATGAATTCGCGTCGATTCGAGCGATCAGCTGCGCGATCCGTCAGCGGGATTTTTACGCGTCGTTGAATAACGGGGCGGCGTGGATGTGCGTCGTCCTCACGAGGAACAAGCGCGCACAGATTGTCCCGGATCGCTTCCCAAAGCGATAAAAACAATCGTTACGTTATACGACCGAATTATACTTACGCGGGGCCGCGGCGGGGGAGGGAACGCGCGTGCTTTTATATTGGACTTTAACGATCGCGCCGCGGAAACTCGCCGCGGCGTGCGCATGACGATTGCGATGGGAGTCGCGGTGCGAGATTAATCGGCCGATTAAATCAGCGACGGTGTTTAAGTCCGACTAACACGGCTGTAATTGACGGCGAAGCGGCGACGGGTATCCCGTGCGAGCGGCCGAAGATAATCTCTCAATATGCGGCCGCGCGCGAACCAGCGACATAAATTACACCTGAACGCCACGCGAGAGGAGAGGAGAGGAGGAGGAGGAGGAGGAGGAGGAGGAG
>NW_022639632.1:440343-452859 GCF_010583005.1 Odontomachus brunneus | reverse complement strand
ATACTTCCCGTAACGATCCGAGATTACGCTCCTCGGGCCCGTAATGGCCCGTCGTCTTGGTGGTATCGTCGGGAGAAGCGTCTGGCGCGAGCGAGCGCGACATTTTCTTGTACCAATAAAGATTAAGTGGCAAAAAGCGCGCGAGTCATTAATCTTGAGTTTGTACATTCCACGTGTATATCCACCTAGCGCAACCGTGACGTCCGTCGGAAAGTCTCTCCCTCTCTCTCTCTCTCCTCTCTCTCTCTCTCTCTCTCTCTCTCTCTCGCTCTCGCTCTCTCTCTCGTGCGCACGCGCGATCTGTCATATTACACTTTTTTCTTTTCCCACTCTCTTTTTTCTCGCATTCGGCTGGATGGCCTTTACGCTGTTGGATTATTTACTCGCGACGGCGACATGAATCAGCAAACGGCGAGTCGCGCTAACAGAGCGCGGAAAGATGTTTAAAGTCCCTTGACATCATCCAGTTGATGACGTATCCGAGTCGCTTAGTTCTTTTTTATTTTTAATCCACATACGTGACTTACGCATCAAGAAAACGTAATGAATTCTTTATGCGCGAACGCTTTCTTATTATTTAAGAACTATTTTATTATTTCTGCGATGAATCCTCGCTCCCTTCGACGGTGGCCGGACGCGAAGTCGTAGTCAGATTACGATGGGCCAACCTTTGGATAAGATCGACCGCTTGAGCGCCTCTGTAGACCTTCTTCTGGCTCGTGTCGATACCGACGCCGACAGTGTCGCCAGCTTCCTGGAACGCCTTGTCCGACAGATTAGACTGAAGGGACTCGTCCATGTACGGTGCCTGCAGCAGTACAACCTCCTCGATAGGTACTGAATCCTTGATGATAGACCCCGGCTTTAGCGTAGTGAATCTCTCGTCCGCTTCACAGGTGCGCTTACGCTTGTCCTCGTTTGCCATCGCCCAGTCATGAATGAGTTGCCGGAAGTCCCGCGCGGCATTCGTCCCTTTGAGCTTGTCGCCCTCGTTGCGCGTAGGCTCGTCGCGAGATCTATCCAAGTAACGAGTCAGCTCGAGATCGACGAACCTGTCGATCATCCTGCGCTGATCGTCCACAGACAGACTCGCGGCCTCCTTCGCGTCCATAAGCTCCTGCTCGTCGGATTGTCGTGTCTTCTTAGGGCATACTGTTTTGCAGGGTCTCGTACCTGACCGTATTGTTTCAATTGTAATATTTTGGTATGTGTATGTGCTTTTGTCGAGGTTTCCTTTGAGAGAAAATTATTTTCCATTCTTGCTCAAAGGTCACTCCAAACTTGAGCAACGTTCACATTATTTCTATATTGTGAACATTTTCGCGACGTGGTTGACACAGCTTCTGAACTTTTAACGCGAACTGTAGCGAATACTTCTTTTGGAAAAGTCACAAACGCGACAGGTCATGTTTGTATGTTCAGTCGCAAACGGTTTGTACATTTTATCGAGTAAAATAGCAAATCTTTAAATTGTCTCAATTGCGTGCCACTGCTATGATGAAGAATATATTTAACATACTGTCACGTTATTTTACTTTGTAAAATATGTAAAAATTGTTTATATAATATTCTCTTAGTTAAAAATTAAAAAGATATATACTTAAATTTTTCTTTTAAAATTGTTTGTTGCACTCTGTATTGTCACTTCGGCTTCTGTTATAGTCGATTGCTGCACACGCACATTAGCATACACGTTATCGTGCACGTAAACTCTTAGTGACTCTTAACTGTGATAACTAAGGTAACTGCTTCATAAACCAATTTTTTAAGATTTTTCTAAGTTTAACAGTATATTAATCCAAACACGATTAACACGTGTGTATAACTAGAAAAAGATTAACCATACTAAAGCTGAGATAATTGAAGTCAAAGTTAGCACTATTCATATCATCACAGATACAAAAACAACTCTCGATATCATGTTCTCAACGTGATGTTTTCATCTTTAGTAAACAAATTACTTATGTTTTCAACGAAAAACAAGAAGACGATAAAAGAGATTTGTAGAAATATAAAAAAATAAATCGTTAATCATCTAGTTTCCAAGAAATTGATATATAAAATACACAATTTATGATAGCGATTGAAGTACATGGCAGCTAACCTGTAATGATTTTGTGATACTTTAAGCACTATATTTCCATTGGCATCTTTTGGTTAAATATCTTCTTAAAGATAGATTGATTAAATAATCTTAAAGATTTATAATCAATATATAAAAATACGAGAGATATGGTAAAATATGAAAAAAATCCAACATCACGATTATTTTTCTAGTAGCATGTAGCGTGCGTCTATCGGTACAGAGGACTACATATATGCCTAGCTATTCCCTAGCTATGTGTGTCCTAATAAAGAGTTATTAAAAATTTTCGATCTAATGCATTCGCTTTTAGATAATCAAGGGTCATGACTATTGATCATTCGGAAAAACGGCAACAATGAGTCCTATTAATTAGTTTTACTAATCTACATTTAATATTTAATTACAACACGATATTACACTTATAGATTAAACAATAAATAATACTCAGTCACACGTAGAAGTATATTCATTACATTTCTCAAACAGGTTATGCCTCTTGAATGCGAAGAATATCGCAGTAGTTATCTTTAAATTGTGCCTTTTCAGGAGCTGCAAGATAGCGAACATAGTGCTTTTATCGTTATCCATATTTTCTGATTATGTTACCACTAATAATGTCACGATTATACGCAATGGATAATCGCAATTATAAACACGTAAATGGATAACTGCAATTATAAATGCAAACAAAACATTAAGCTGTCCAAGTATCATAGCTGCTTGACATCGTCGCAATTTCTTCGAATAATCAATAGTCATGGCACTTGACTACCCAGAAACGAATGCGTTAGGTCGAAAATTTTTAGTAGCTCTCGATTAGATCACACATAGTTAAGGAATAGCTAAACATACATGCAATCTTCTGTAGGATATATTTACGAAAATATGCCTGACGCAGTGAGATCCAGCCAACAATATTAATACGTCAAAACGCTAAAAATGATTATTTCTTTGTGGGTTTTTAAACGTTATGCAAGTTTGATTGATATTCTCTTGCCATAGAGTTCAAGCTGTATATCATAAATCATATTTCTAAATATTTCGTATAGATCCGCGGCTTTTTCGTATTGTATTAACTATTACTTAATATAACTTTCCAGTAATATTGTCGACTTAAGGGACTACCTTAAAGGACTGCAATTTCATGCGATAGAAAGTGCACAAGCTGTTTTGCAAACGAGCATACCTATGCACTCCTCCTTCTGCCGCGGCACGCGACCCTTGCATGCGTCAAAGTTCGCCTGCACATCGTCCTGGCCTGGTCGAGCACCTGGTTTCACGCATTGGATCTTGCGGTGTCTCATACCCTTCTTCCCGTCGCAGGCGCTGCATTTGCTCCATTGACTCACTCGCCATCTGCACACCGATCGATCCGACGACAGACATGGATTTATTCGCCTTGCGTCAGATTAGTCGAGCGAACGCTAATGTGCGAGCAAAACGCTAGATCGATGTTTATGCGACGCCGCGTTAACATCTTATTTATTGGCGAACGTATGCGGGCATATGTGCGTGGCACTGCGTCATCGTTAAAGAAGGAACTAAGATCAATCGAGCGGCTCGCCAGTGAGTAGCGTGGAGGAGATTTTTATCGCATCGTGATTTTTATATCGTCGCGATTCGCGTCATTAAAGCGGAACAGCGGTGAATTCAACTCCCCAGCAAGGAGGAATTAAGGTAAAAGTACCAATGTTTGAACGCTAATAACATTGGTATCCGGACATCTTTATTGTTTTTTATATACGACTATTTAAATTTTAATGCAGGATATATATATATATATATATATATATATATATATATATATATATATATATATATATACATATTTAATATACAACAGGTTGTTTGACAATTATTGACACAACCATTATATATCAATAAAATTTTGAGCTTTTGATTGATGAAGATTGGTGCATTATTGCGCTATATCACGATCATATCACTAATCTTCTTTAATTAATAACTAAGAATCTACGTGGCCATTTTCAAAATAGTAGAGAACTTTTTTATTCAGTTTGATTTAATGCACTGGACGGCAGACTATTGTCATCACAGCTCATCTGTTGAATCGCGCGCGATTGTCCAATCTTCTTTAATTAAGATTTTAAATAAAATTGTAACTAAAAATTTGACGTGGTTCTTTACGAAATGATAGAGGAATTTTGTGTTCAGTTTGATGAGTTCTATTTGTATACAACGAGTGTGTCATAAATTGTGAGACACTGTATGTATATATGTATGTGTGTGTGTGTGTGTGTGTGTGTGTGTGTGTGTGTGTGTGTGTGTGTGTGTGTGTGTGTGTGTGTGTGTGTGTGTGTGTGTGTGTGTGTGTGTGTGTGTGTGTGTGTGTGTGTGTGTGTGTGTGTGTGTGTGTGTGTGTGTGTGTGTGTGTGTGTAATAGCTCTTTTATATATTTATTCTTTTTGGACTACAAAGTAACTCGCGATTGTTTTATAATTCTCCCCTCCCTTTTTCTCTCACTTTTTATTCTCTTTATCTTTTTAACTTTCTCAACTATTCTTCATCTTAATCCAAAATCTCCCTCATATTCCCCCTCTCATCATTCGCCATTCACTTCTCCATTCCACGCATTTTTCCAAAACGCAACTCATAGTAAGCATTCCCTGATAATTATTGCTGCAAAGTCGAATTATATATCATTATACTCGTCCGATGGTTGCGAAAGAAGAAGAGGTATCAATGGGAAAAGTCGGGAATGCAACGTCACGTTGGAACAATCGTGCGCAAGCGGTGCTGTTTCGCTCGGCGAAATTATTTTTGTCGCTTGAAACAACGCGACGGCGCATTGTCTACACACTCGGGCCGATATATTCCGCGAAACTTGCACACGCTCGGAACTTGCGACTCACTTTGCAGGACAAGGGGCCTGATTGCAGATGCGGCTCTTCGCTTCCGGGCGCGGTATTCCGTCGCAGAAGTTAGGCGTCACTCGGCCGCCCTGCTCCTCGATGCAGGACGCCTCGGATATCTGTGCAAATCGATGACACGTCCGTGGCATAAAAGCGCGGTCGCGTTACGCGCGTAATGTCGTCACATAAATTACCATCGTGCCGCCGTCGCACTTAGCGCTGCACTCGGACCACTCGATGAAGTCCCACATATACTTGGGCGTGTACGACGTATTCGTCGAGCTCACGTAGTACTTGTAGTCTATTCCGGGATTGTCTTCGGGATTGAAGAAGGCGTACTAAACAGCGAGTAACGCTCAGGAATCGAGTCATGACAATCGGCGCAATTAAATTCTTAATAATCTCGACACACCGCGATGCATTCCGCGCGCGATTGCGAGCACGATGAGACGCACGAAGCGGCAAATATTTAAATAAATTCATAAATTTATTGCGACGCGAGTGTGTTGTAGAAATCATACACAGAGCCTCGATTAAACGACAATTATTGAGTGCGGATTCTCTTGCGCAGCTCTAAAAGGATATTATTCCACCATTAACCCACATATTAATTAAACTGTGAGAAAAAAAGTGCAGCGAGATATTCATAATGATTACATGCGAGAGATAGGGGAGATATTTCGCGATAAATAAAATCCAACACAGAAACCCAGGCGCGCTCGCGCGCGGTAAAAAGGCGCATTAGCGGCATCGGGTTTTTACGTGGCGGATCGTTCTCTCTCTCTCGCAAAACCGATAATTATACCGTGCACACACGTTATTACATCGAGAGATAGCCCGTTGGAAAAATGGATACTACGTACTTCCACTTCGACATCTTCGGTTATCGGGCCCTTCATTTCCACTACTTCCTTGTCCGGCTCCGGATGCATATAGATAATCATCGTTCCAGCGCACTCGTAATCTCCGCTTTGCAACTCGCGGCTACGACGACGTCGTAAAAGTGCCGTGAAAACGCGCCAACGTTTATCATCGTTACGAAATGTATACGCGCGTATCGACTTTCCCGGAACGTTCCGCTCGTGTACTATCGACGCTATAAATTACAAACGAAAAAAAAAACGAGCGAGGGAAAGAGAAAGAGAGAGAGGAGAGAAGGAGAAAAGAAAAAGCAGCGGCTCGCGATAATTTGCGGAAGCTCACTTGTCGCCATTGATGCAGTATGTTTTGTCTTTCTCGAGTTTCACCGCCAGCATGTTCTCGCTGGGTTTCCTCTCGGAAACGCGCACGCTGCGCGCACCCCTCGGAATTGTCAGGATCTTCACATACGCTGCAAAAAGAGAGGAACGATGTATCGCGGGGGCGGGAGAGGTTTAGTGAGGGAAGAACGCGCCGTGTGGAAAGCCGCGGGCGCAATCCACTGAAATTTTACCGCTCGACGTCGCCGTTTCGGTGAACTCGCCTTCCACCGGGCTGCACTTCGTTCCGTCGCCCTTGCAGATACCGCACTTGTCTTCGATCGCGTCCGAGTCGATCAGCCAGTCGCATCCGACTTTCTGCGATACGAGAGATTTGCGCGTCATTTCGGTTTACTCGACGTAATCGCGGGATAATCCCTCCCAGAGAGGATATTTCAGTGTGCAAAGGAACATTCTGTGCCTTCCCTCTTTCCGCATCGTTTTCGAGAATCATTGAGAGTAAAACTACTTGCTGCAAATTCCGTTCTTGGCGCTCGCTCGCAAGTGTTTTTATGTACGTCAAGTATTTAGTTATATACATTGTAGTTCACCGCGCGACATACATATGTATATAACTGAGCAAAAAAGTCTTTTATTATTTTGCAAGTAACCATATAGATTTTTAATTATTAATTTAAAAAAATTGTTACACGATTTTGCGCGATGATGCACCAATCTTCTTTAATTAATTCCGGCGTTGTTAATTAAGTTCAGCAATTTCGTTAAGCAATTTCGACAAAGTAATTTTGTGTAGATAACGTATGTAAATATCAGAAGCCATTAAATTCAATGCCAGACTGGCGCAAAGGTTGTCGCGGACGCGCAAGTATGTATAACGAGGTTTCCGTTAATTATACCGAATTTGTTGTTAATTCAATTACGTGCACGCGCGTAATCGAACGTTATGCTTTATTTGCATAATACGAGCGCAATCTCGTTAAGTAAAAATCTCTGGAGCGTTTGAAAGTGCCTCTGCAAAATTAGCAACATTGAAGACGTGTGAGAAATTTCGAGCGGAAATCATAAAGTGTTAAAGAATCTTCCTCTCAATTTACATTCAACGAATCACACGTTAATATACATGGAGAGAACATTACAGTTTTCTTTTCGTTAAAATATTTTTCAATTTTATTATATTTTTGGTAGACTAGAAATAGACTGTCTCTCAGTAATGTCTCTCCTGCTAAGAAATACAGGAAATTTCGCTGGAAACATAGCAAATGTTTCAAGCACATTTTTAAGCCCGTATAAATAGTCGTTACTTGAAACTTGTTTCAAGTGAGATACCTACATCTCAGTTCAGAGTTAAATGAGAGTTTTTCAATTGAATCGTGGTTGCAAATATAATGTCACATGTATCATATAATTTAACTGATAAACTTGGATCTAATTTTGAGTGAAAATTTCACGTGAAACAAACTTCAAGTAACGACTACTAATACAGGCCTTAATTGTTTGAACCTCTTGGTAAGCTACCTAACAGTTAAATTATATGTTTGTCTCAGTCTAATTTGAAGAAAAAATAAAAACAGACATATAATTTAACTGTCACGTAGCTTACCAAGAAGTTGGAACAATCGGCCTTTAGTGTCTGCGCACATTTCAGTTCCTAAAATATAAGTAGCGCATATTAAATGAAAAGAGAGTGAATTATTGCAGAATGTTGATCTGTTCCTCGGTTACAAGTTAAAATACTACATTAATTTTTACCATAAAATTCTCTCCATGCAGATATCCAAACACAAATAAATGTATGAAAAGAAAAAAAACATAAAACTCGCGCGTGTGTCCTTAGCTGAGGGATTTTAAAGGAACAGAGTATATATAGTGATACTGCAAATAACGTTTCTCCGCGAGGCGATTCAGGTATCGTGAGTTCGCACCCTGCACGATCCGGAAATGCACATGTAGTTGGTCCCCGGCTTGCAGGGCGTCGAATCGTTCGCCGTCGGCGAAATCTTCACGAAGGTGCGCTTCTCGTTGATGCAGTAGAGCGCGCAAGGATCTAATTTCGGGTCCATGTATGGCTTCCATTGATGAAGCCCGTCCGTCAGGACCTCCTCGTTGTCGTGCTCGGAGCACTGCACCGCGCGGAACGGCGGTTTCGTCGAGTCGCAGGGCTGTGTGCAATTTAGCGCAGAAGAGAGGGGAGAGAGATGGAGGGAAGGGGAGAAAGAGAAAAAGAGAGAGAGAGTGCGCGACAAAATCCGCACGCGAGAAAATTGCGGGGCGACGCGGAGAACCGCCGCGCTCCATTCGCGGCTTGCGCAACCGAAGTAAAAGGAGCAGGAAGTTCCGCGGCGAAGCCAAATTTGCGACGTGCGTTTTGCGTCGAGTGTCGCGTCGCGCCGCGCTTCCTGCGTTACCCGGCTCTATTTCACTGTTGGGAGACGTAAAAAAAATCTGCGACGCGCTTCCAGCCAGCCGCGACGATAATGAGAATGAAACGGACAACGAGAATAAAACAGAGACACCAGCGTCCGCCGACGCGCGTAGCTGGGAACGTTTTAATTCGACCAACCGCGCGAAAGCGTCGGAACGGTCACGTCGGGACGAGAGTAATCATACAGTCGGACGACGTCAACGACAACGACGACGACGACAACGAGGTGCAGAATATTGGTTTGGTCCATAAGTTAGTGCACAAATAAAAAAAAGAAATTAAAAATATTTTATTCTTGTTGAAAACAATTTTAATCAATAATACAGGGTACGCGGTAATTCACAGAGTAGTTGCGGTGTGCAGGTTAAACTGAACAAAAAATTCCTCTACCATTTTGCGAACAACACGTAAAATTTTAAGTTATTAATCAAAGATCCGCGATCACGGTATGATGGCAACGTCTGCCGCTGTATGCTTGTATATTAGGTAAAATTAACATTGTTGTGCATTATTGTGCATAACTATACATCATTCTTCTTTAATTAATAATAACTAAACATCTATGATCATTTGAAAAATGACAGAGGACTTTTTTGTTCAGATTAACCTCATATTTAAACACATAGCGGTAAACTTCGCCATCACAGCTCATTTACTTCATGGCGTATGATTATTCACAAATCTTCTTTGATTAATAATTCAAAATTTTACGTGGTTGTTCGCAAAATGATAAAGGAATCTTTTGTTTTGTTTGACCTAATCTACCTGTACACCGCAGCTCCTTCGAAAGAAAAAGAATTGTTGTATCAACCAGAGGAAATAGTAAAATATGCATTTATTTCTGGCTTTAGTAAACAATTCTTGGTTACGTTGATCTATGCATTCCTTAACACTGCGATTTATTGCCTGAAAAAATGCATTTCTTAAACAATGAATTGATAGGTCAATAAAGAATTGATGTCAGAAAGAAAAGCTACGCTATATTCTATATTTAACTGTACACTGAGAGAAAAGACTGGTAACTATAACAAACTGCATTTAGTTACAGAAATTCATTGAATCCTTAGTAACTAATACTAAATATGATAATAATTACCAAATATTTAATAGATCGGGAGTATGACGTAATTGCATTTACAGTAACATCAATTAAATAATTTAGTAATAGTTACTTAATGTTAAATATTTAATATGAAATATATTACAGAGTTATGAACAGATATTTGATAATTGTTATGAAATTGTTATATCCCATGTAATAAAAAATTCAGTAGGTACGAGTTCTATTTTGTTACCAGTATAAGTATGTTTTGTTGCACAACGAAAAATTCATTCATTTGCAGCTATTACATCGTTTCAATATCTATTATTACAGATGGTTGGTTGAACCTACCAAAAATTTTGTAACTACTACAAAATCGCTTATTTTGCTCAACTATTTAATAAGTTTTATTTACCAAATATATTCTGGAGGCAAATAAATTTTACTTCTGTCAAATAAATAATTTATTTTACAGAACTAAATTAATTAATAAGTATTGCCATAGCTTTGGCCCACTATATTTACGTCTACCATTTAGTAATAGTAACCAAATTTTGATAATATTTACTAAATTCTTCTTTCAGTGTACTTCTTTAAACACTAACACACCACGAAATATGCCCCGAAATGTCAGCTACCAAAGTGTACGTACAAATGGCCAAAGCTGTGTCCTCCTAATAGCAACATGTAAATGCTGAACAAAAAATTGAACAAAAAAATTCGCACGAACTTATGGACCAACCCAATATTTCGCGACGGTAGAGCGCGACTCGATCATTGAAGCTCGCGCGACCTGACCTAGTCAGGTCATCGGTGAGAACAGCGGGACGGGGAACGGATTGCAATTTACCGTGGTGTTGCAGGTGAAAAGCCTCTTTCTCTCGCCGGTGCAGTATCTGCCGCCGTTCGCGGGTACCGGCCGGTCGCATTCCCGCTCGGAGTACTTGATGCCACCGCCGCAGCTTCTGCTGCAGGCCCCCACGGGACCCCACTCGCCCCATCCGCCATGCACCGCCGCCGGCCGAGTGCCCATGTCCACGCATTTCTTGTGGACGCACCACTGGACTCGCACGCCACCGACACACACCGCTCTTTTATTACGTCGCCCTTATGCCGCGGGTCAGAACGATTGCGATATGTCTCTCACGGGCTCTATCCTCACCGCCCCGGGAGTCCCACACTCGCCGCGAATACCAATTTCCAGCGCGCGGGGAGTCGCGAAGTTTCCTGACACTTCAATTTATTTCCCTGGCGCGATTAAATCTACGCGCCGCCGCCGTCGCCGCCGAAGGCGACGAAATCTACATCCGCGAGGAACGGCGCGACGAGGAGAAGGCGCGCGCGCGCACGCGTCGTTTAATAAATCTCTCCGCCGGAGACAGAAGCGTCCTTTTATTCCGCGTTTCCGACGGCGTTCCGGGACGCGGGTAACGCGCGGCTCTCGACGCAATCGCCGTTCGCTCGCACGCTCTCTCGCGCTCGGCTCAATATTCGCTGATGAATTGATGTTCGCCCGCGACGGGACGTTTCGGTAACATATATCCGTGGATTCAACAATAACCGGACTCCCCTGCTAAATAATCCGCGCTGGAAATGTATACTTTTCGCGGGGCGATGGGTTCCGCGTGAGAATTGCACCTGGGCGCGCACCTTGTTCTCACCGCACTTGGTGCCGTCAGCCTTGGGCGTCCCCAGAGAGTAGCAGCTCGTGTTGGTCAAGCACCACAAGGTCTCGCAGCTATGCGCCTGAAATATATACGTTGTCGCGAGGAAAACGGGCTAAATCAGATTAGTCTTCAAGGAATAGGGACACCGCAACTCGTGCGCGCAATCCCCGGCAATATCGAACTGTCACTTTGTAAACAGCGCGACTGTGAAATCCAACTAACGCCAGCGGGGACAAACGCGCGCCGGCTCGTAACTTCGTGCACGATGATTCATTCGGTGAACGAACGAATCCCGACACGGTGCAGTTGAGACGTGAGCGATAATCGGATATACTTTGCACGGTCGGGTAATTGAGCGAGATTAATAAAAGTCGCTTGATTTCCACGGCGAGTAAGTAAATGATGGATAAAGCGCGAAACGCAAGTGTAGCCGTAAAATTGACTTCTCAGTGTGCGTGTGTGTGTGTGTGTGTGTGTGTGTGTGTGTGTGTGTGTGTGTGTGTGTGTGTGTGTGTGTGTGTGTGAGAGAGAGAGAGAGAGATTGGATCTCGTTAAGCAGTAATTCGCGATTCGTGTCGTTTTGACTAAGACGCGATTAACTCTCCGAGAGGTAAAATATTTTCGGTAACTTCAGAGTGATAACGAGATTATCTGTGTCTTTTTTGATTTTCCACCTCTTGGAGTACTAAAAAAAATCTCTAAATCCCCAAAATTACTAAAACTTCCTTTATTCTCCTAATTGGAGACTACTTAATTAGATCGTTTTGTGAAAAACAAATTGTTTTAAGTATTTTATTTTTAATGACTTTTAAACAGAAATGGGTAATATATTACTTAATTACCATATATTACTTAAAAATTCACAATTTTTTCGAGAAAACAATTAAAGAAAAGATACTAGTTTTTTCTAGTATAAATATAGATGTTTAAACAAATTTTTTTGCCGACCCGATATCTTTTATATAAAGTATAATTATTCGCGAGAATAAAAACCGTTAATTTCAAGGAAAAAGGAAAACGTGCTCACAAAAGAACACAAAAGAATGATTATTAAAACAAAATATTTTCTTTTTATAAAAAATTATTAGAAATTTGTAGAAAATTATTAAAAGTTTTATAATAATTTTTTTTGTACAAAAATTATTAAACTTATATATATATATATATATATATATATATATATATATATATATATATATACAAAGATATTGTTAATACAGATTTAAA
>NW_022639632.1:420952-440333 GCF_010583005.1 Odontomachus brunneus | reverse complement strand
AAAAATATAAAATATATATATATATATATATATATATATATATATATATATATATATATATATACAAAGATATTGTTAATACAGATTTAAAATAAATTCATTTGTCACGAGCTTAGCAAATAGTGCATCGATTGCATACTGCTGTACCGCACTCCATGCAATCAAAAAAGTTCTTTTATCATTTTTATAAAGGTGGCTGTGTAAGAGATAGAATAATAAAAAAAAAAAGAAATGGAAACGAAAAAACAGCAAACTGGAATTTACACTTTTTTTACATATATTGAGTGGTAACCAAAATCACTTGTGTCTACGCGTAACATAAATTGCTCGACACTCGATAAGATAAAAGACTTTCCCAGCAGCTCGCGTAGGCTATAAGTTCTTTCCACTACGAAGAGATTTTCAGGGAACCGAATCGCAGGATTTAGCTTCCTCCGTGACACGAGCAGTTCTTAAAACAGCCCGGACGCAAATGACCCTGGTTACTACTCGAGAAAGTGGCTGGAAATCATGAAAAATTTACTTGAGGCTGCGGGCACACTTTCGAGCCGGGAAACTGCATGTTACATTGGAAGTTGGCATCGTACATCGCGCCGGGCAACATGTTTGGGTACTTGAGCTTTTCCGGAGGGCTCCTCGGATTGTCGATCAAGCACTCGCCCAATCCGCTCCTTTCCAGTACGTGAGAAGGTTTCGTTGCGTGTAAATGTGCGAAACGTATGACATTTGCAAAGTTAACGATTGTCTAACGTTTTCTCAAAGTTTATCTAAAGTGTATCAACAATTTTCACGGCAAAGTATTATAAATCAATCCCGGCGATAAATTTTCGACGGACATTCCGATTAATGATGATAATAAACAACATCAAGTGTAACTTGCCACTTTTCGAAGGTAAAACGTATTGTTATAAATTTATTTAGCGGATTACACGGAGTGGCTCAAGATTAACGCCGCTGCAATCCAATGATAATGTCACTGGGTAATTAGTCGATGAAACCTACGATAAACGTAGAAATGTCCCGCGGGGCTGCATATAATGCTGACCAGTCCGACATAAATCCACATATATTTACGATAGAGTAATATTTTCCCAGAACCCTTTGCGCGCGCGCATGTCAAGCGTGTCGCGCGTACATGCATAAAGACCGTGCTTATTTGCGCAATCGAAAACGGCCATTACTTATGCACCAACTTGACTTACTCAAGAAAAGCTGTTATAAATCTTCTGCTGCAGCTCGACCATCTGATGGTGTATAAGAAGACGATGGGAGACATAATAAAGTAGCTATCATCCGTGTCTTGCGACGGGCATCCGCTACTCTCGGGCTCATCGTGAGAACAACCCATGCTAAAATAACATTTTTATAGCCGGGATACCTGTCCTCTCGTCGGTTTACACAACGCAGAATATCACAATTTACGAAATATCTGCGGGAAATTGCCTAAGACTGCCATTTGGAAGAAAAGAATCGTCTTAAAGTAGGAAAAGCTTCTTGCAGAATGAAATTTTTGTTTAGTCTCTCGGTAAAAATATTTGTCTATCTCTGCGGGGAATTTCAATTTAGCGCTTCAATATTTGTTTTCTGAACATTTCTGAACATTTCACTTTCTATTTTGTGTAATTGTTAAATATTATTGAAACGCGTTCTCTCAATTTCTTGGAGTGAAATTTCACTCGAAAAGCAGAGTGACAACCGAGTCACTCGAATTCTCGAATGATTTTTCACTCCTACAGAGTAAATTTTTCACTTTAAATCGTTCACTAAATATTTTCATTCAAAGTCAAAGAGTGAATCTGATGTATTCCACCGTCAAAGGAAGGAATATTCACTTCAATCGATCGAAACATTCGTTCATCAAACGGAGTTAAAATCCACTCTAATCTTGAATGAAACATTCACACTCTTGTAGTTTCGCATTATTTTCACTATCGCCGCGAGTGAAAATATTGTCGATTTTCTCCCCTTTTGAGTGAGATTTCACTTGAAAAAATTTAGAGAATATGGACAGTACACGTGACCAACTTCATGAGCGACCACAATGCCGAGCAGAAGACCGCTGTCTTCGTTGATGCAGGCAGCCTTCGTAGAGTCGCAAGCCGCGGCAACATGAGCCAGGCCCATCAAGTCGCAATTGGTCCCCTCCGAGCAAATGTCGTACCTAAAGGTGTACACGCGGGTTGTGCATGATGCCTCGTGCACGACTATTACGATGCCGATGTGGGGAAATTACCTCGTAACAAGTACCGCGATGTCGTAATGATTGGGATGCGTGTCATCCTTCGGATTCATCTTCTCGGCCCATTTTGAAAAACTCTCCAACGTGTTCTCAGCGGCTGGACTAATGAGCAAGTCTATCTGCGTGCATACGGCGTCAATAATCGGAGATAAATCGGGAAGGATGCTACGCGTCAATAATTATTTTACATTCAATTCAGCAAAACACTACAAGAGAAAATGTACCACATAACAACAAAACTGTACCAAATAACAATAAAATTTTGTAATCTTGGACTATGTAGGATCATAACCCCGAGATTATTATATATTCATTTAAAAATTATTGAATAGAGATCGTTGAATATAATATTTCTGTGATTTATATTACAGTCCAGATTTATAAAAAAACGTTATTTAAAAAAATTATTTTGAGATAATTTCTATACTTCCTCCGTGTATACTAACTATATTTATTTGCCGTGTGGGCTAAAGAGAAACTTTGATGGAAGGTGTAGGCATTGAGAAGGAAATTGAGAAGAAAAGAAAATGCTTAATTTAACGCATGTACGTATCGATTAGCATTCGCGTCAAATAAATAAGATACATCGATTACGGCAATAACTTTCACAAAACATGCTTCGCGATTCGCTTAGTAATTTTAGTGGCGCATTTTACCTCCTCCTTCTCCTTCTCCAAGTATATTACGCGCACCAAGACGACGTCTATTTGGTTTCCCACGGAGCTGTCGTGATAATAATCGGACACCATATTCATGATCGTCAACAGATACTGCTCATAATCGGTGTTGTTGTGAAAGTCGAGGAACCGCCGATCGGCGATCAATCCGATTTCTATGTAACGGTGTATGCTGTGGGTGCCGGCGGACACCGTAGCGTCGCGCTTTGTATCGACAGAATTATTTTCCATTAACCGCATCTGCCTTTTAGCCAGCTGCTCCGCCCACGCCGACTCCCAGTTGTCTGTTAAAGCAGCGAGAATAAGCTTCCGCCAACTACGCATCGCTATTTGTCACTTGTGTTTATAACTATGCGAAATTCTCTCGCGTTATAATAAATATCTACGACACCGGCTGAGGGGCGAACTGTGCCGTCTTGAGTTAAATGTTAAAATGATACATGGTGAAATATCAAGAAACTGCATCCCCGATGTCTCTCATTCGGGAATTAATCTTCGAAATTAAGGTAGTTGTTTTATAAACCAATATTTCTTATAAATCTTTTTTAACTTCAAATAATATATTAATTAAAAACGTGATCGGCACGTATGTGCAATTAGATTATGCCAAAGCTGAGATAGTTAGATGGATAGTTAGATAATTAGATAGATAGATAATTGAAGTCAAAATTAATATTATTCACATGCATCATAGATACAAAAACAACTCCCGATATCACGTCTTCAATTTTAGCAAATTACTTTTACGGTTTCAATGAAAAACAAGAGGACGATAATTCCCAGAACAAAGATTCCAAGATCATCGATCATCTAGTTTCCAAAGAATTAATATGTAAAGTACACAATTTATTGCAGTATACAATAGCTAATTTGTAGTGATTTTATGATATTTTATGCTCTATATTTTCTTTCTGCTTGATTAAGTATCTTCTTAAAAATAGGCTGATAAATAATTTTAAAAATTTATAATCAATATGTGAGAATATAAAAATGCGAGAAATATACTAAAATGTGAGAAAATATTCAACATCACGATTATTTTTCTAGTAACGCATTAATGTACGTCTATCGGTGCGTAGAATATGTTTACAAACATATGCCTGACACGGGTAATATTAATATGTTAAAACACGAAAAGCGATCATTTCTTTGTGGGTTTTGAAATACCTTGCATTGTTTGATTTTGATATTCTTCTGCTACAGGGTAAAACTAGACAATACGCTCCAATTAACGAAACACCCTAAAGTTTGTTCTCGGAAGCTAACGTGAACGGAACGTGACAACGACGCGAAAGTAACATGTTCCGACGTGTCTCAGTATCTCTGATCAAGCTAGAGAGCGAACATGAATGACATGTGAAATATATCGGAAAAGAAACTGTTCTATGCTATGCCGGACATATTCTAGTATATTGTTTTTGAGCTCATTTCATTTAGAAACAGGCCATAATATCCAGATGTTACTTATTCACGCGAAAACAATTTAACAAGACTTTAATTGTACCTACATTTGCAGTAATCTGCTATCTCTGTCTAACATTTTATGGATGAAGAAATTAACGTTACGAAAATTACAAAACGCCCCACGTATAGTAGATGTAATGTGCGCGCCTCACTAATTATGTACGTTATTTAGATATATAGACACAGGATAAAATTGCACACAAACAAGTTGTTGAGCCACATAGTCAGAAAAAAGAAGACCATGGAGAAGGTGCGTAATAAGCAAATAATAAACAGTGTTTCCTCAGCTATACTCTCTTAAAGTGAATCAGTGAATAGTCACTGATATCAGTTATAAGTATAGCACTGAGCACTGAAAGTGCAACACTTATAACTGCAAATCAGTGTATATTCACTGTTTTCAGTGATGTTTCATTGATTCATTTTAAGAGAGTACCACTCACGCTTTACAGCTTTTAGACAGAGCTTTTAGACAGAGTTTTAAAGCGCTTAAAATTTATTTCGTCCAAAAAGTTAAGACCTGGATGATAAAGAATAAAAACAAAAAATTAACGAACTCGTTATAATGTTCCGAAATTGATTGGGAAGGCTAAGGGACGTTTTATCTTGCAGTATATTGATAAAACGTCCCACTGTAGATTTCTGTAAAATATTTTTTCTCCTTGTTTATACATTTTCTTGTTATAATTGGCCAATACAAACTATAATGTTAGCAATTAAATAAATTATAATTCATATAACGGTGTATGTAAAAATAAATATTTTATTGAGCTTCAAAACATTGTGGGGCGTATTATATAGTTTTATCTTAGTGTCAAAGCTATATATATATATATATATATATATATATATATATATATAATAAATCATATTTATAAAGGACGGGTTTGTAGAGCTTCTTCATGTTGTATTAATCATTACTTAACCATAACTTCCCAGCAACATTGTCACGAAACAACTACCTTAAGCATGACAATAGTTGCCTGATTTTTCTTGTCAATTATTAATAGAGATGAAAGTGACCTAATCTGTGTAACAGTAACTTACGGTAAATTACGGTAAGTTTGTTAGTAATTTTGGAGAGCTGGTAAAATGATAATTTAGAAAAAATTACAGAAATTAAAAATTTGTTATATGAAGGAGCATTTAGGCTTATTTAAAATGTATAAAACAATTTATTTAACCTATTTTTTCTATAAAATATTTTATTACTTTATATTAATATATTATATATAGCATATAGTAATTAGGATATTAGTATAGAACTAGAAAATTTAAAAAAAATACATATATATTAGTATTTGCTAAAAGAAAATGTGACAGATGTATTACAAATAAAAATAAAATAAAAAAGTTCCATTTTAAACGTTAATAAAAATTATAAATTATGTGTGTGTATATAAAAAAATACATGTTTTTCGGACCGATTTCTAACACTGTGTGTATCGCGCGCGCGACATAAGATTTAATAAAATCTACTTTTTCTATACAACAAATTGTATTGTAAGAAATGGAAACTTTAATACCCTCGAAAGATTGTGAATAGTTCCTTACTTTTATCTTAAAGATATATCCGATATTATCAGATGTACATTTGATGAACATAAAGAAAATATTGTTTTATCTTATGCATTAGTGCGACAAACATGAATATAGCCTGTTTGTGCATGAAACTATCAAAAACTATAAAAGTTACCATCTTACCGTAATTTTACCGTAAGTGAAGAAATATCAAATAATGAAGAAATTGTGATTTTGAATCTGATGATAATTTGACATCTCTAATTATTAAGAATCTAATCATGAAGAATGAGAAGAAGAACGTCGCAATTACTAACCGCTGGTGCCGCAGTGCCTTTTCGTGATGGCGCCGGCTGTCGAGCTTTCTGTCTCGTGCGGCGCATCTCGTTTGTAAGCCACATGAACGTGCTGACCGTCCGCTTCGGGTTCAGCCTGATAGACTGGCTCGATGAAGTACCGTCCGTGATTAGTTTGCACGTAACCAGCCTGCGCGCGCGCGTGTACACGTGCACACACACACACACGAGAGATAGATAGATAGATAGGGAGACAGAGAGAGAAAGAGAGAGAGAGAGAGAGAGAGAGAGAGAGAGGTGTGTCACGTTGTCGATAATAATAGTGATAGGGAATAAAGTATTGCCGCCATTTGCAATACGACATATTAGCCGCACGATTGAAAGTCGCAATCGCGAGATCTCGATCGTTCGCGAAGTGTTTAACGCCGGGATTCTCATTACGATTAGCGTGTGAAATCCCACCTGACAGATATATCGCGGAGGCTATTTGTTCCGCGTCGTTCGCATCGCGGATGTTAAAGGATCGTCTACAGTGCAGTCGCAGTTGCGTTTTCAAGTCGTAACGCGCCAGTCGATCACACGTCCGTTTCCTTCGCGCAAACTCGTAGAAAATGAAGTTTTATCGAATTCGCCCGTGAAACTCTTCATTTTCTTCACGAGTCACGTGAAGCGAACAGATGCGCGATTGATTCGCGGACTGGTGCTGCGGCTTGAAAATACAACTACAAACGCATTGTGGACGACTCTTAAGATTCACGAGTGAGCGACTCGATGGGAGAGATTCCGCCCGGTCGGATTATTGGATTTCGACCTTTCGACGCGGTTGTAAGTTGCGTTCGCGTTTCAGAGATATCTCGTTATGATACACTTCATTACGAGACGTTATAATACACCGGGAAAATGCCATGCGAAAATCGTTGCATCGTGGACGATCGGAACGGCGAAAGGCCAAACTGGGCGTGACACTCTTCACGTGACATTTCGGCGCGGTGCGCTTCGTTATTTCGTGGCGTTTTACGGGCGCATTCTATCATGAACTGTCGGGTCACTCGAGCGGAGAAACGTCCGAATCGCGCGTGAATTCGCGCGGCGGACGAAAGAAATTGCGTCGGCGGCAATCGCGGTTCGCCTTTACAGTCGCGCGACTTTACGCCTAATAGAATCAATTAGGCGTCCCGTTCGTTCGTTTCAGCTTGCAGTTTATCTGCGCGCGTAATCGTTCGCCTTGTACTCTGAAAGTAATAAGTCGCGGCGGCAAACTACTTTCGAGACTACCGCGAATATCGTCGCCGGCGTATAACGTATCGCCTCGCGCATTCGGCGCGACTGCGAAACTCGTGTCGTGCAACGCCACGTCGCGGTTAATTGTCACAGGCGGATTAATCAATTCAATTATATTTGCCGTACTTCACACGGCAGCTCGAGCGGCGGCGGTCGCGCGAGCGTTGGAATTCGCGCGACGAGGGGAGGCGGGGAGAATAAAGAAAGAGAAGAAACGCGCTTCACACGCCAGCGATGATCGACCGTGCGCGCTCGCGCGTTTGTCCGTGATACCCACGACCGTTGTTCCTATTTTAACGCCGTGTTCACCGATGCGGAAAAAAACTGCGGCGCAGTCAAATCCGCGATACAATCTGACCAGAGTGCAGCGCGCCACAATAAACACTGCATCGTTGCCGCGCCGATCGAATGTCGGCGTGTTACGCGCGCGTTTCGCGCCGCAACGCATTTGCGGTTCGCTCGACGAGCGAGCGAGCAAGCAACCGACCGATCGACCGACCGACCGACCGACGGACCAACCGAGTCTCTTATTACGCACTTGAAAACATACATATTGATATGATGCATTTGCATGTACGCTCCTTCGCGCAATGTCATCGGTTACGCGCGTGTCGGTCGATCGTAAATTTCGGATTGAAAAGAAGGCGGCACCGCACCCACTCGCTTGCATCCGCTTCTGATTAGCGAATGCGAGTATCCGTGTGATTTCATGGCGGATCTCGGACGACGAGGCATTGCGTCGTAAAGTTTCGCGCAGAGATGTGGGGGTTCGTATAAATATTCGCGAGCACGACACAAATATGGAGAAACGCGCCTCACGCGTCGCGTCGTCGCATCGCGAGATTAGGGGCCGTTTTTTGGACATATGTTCGGATATCATTCTTAGGTTAAATCAATGTTGTACACAAGAAACTTATATAAGAAAGAAACAGAACTTGGAATTAGAAAGAACATTTAACATTCGCTATGCATCCAGAATACGGCTTCCAAGGCTGTATTATTGACGCGTCTTCGAACGCTACATGTGTCTTTCTGATTCTCAAGTTAAAACAATCTTATACAAAACATTCGTTGATAAATGGAACTTGGAATTAAGGCTCTTGGCCCCTCGTATTGTTTATCTCTTTTTAATGACGTCAGAAGCGAGAAAATGCATGCTAAAAATTCTTGCGAAATACGTTAAAATAAAAATATATATCCATAAAGTAATACTTGCAATCGATTAAACAAGTTTGTAAGATATTTCGTGCACTCCCCCCTTTGGCTTTAACAATCAAAAATTTGTCGTAAATTAACGTGAAATACAATTCATCTTTTTAACCTATTTATTCGCCTATTTCTATTCAGATTAATTTACAATAAATTATTGATCGTTAGACCAAAAGGGGAGTGCACAGAATATCTTACAAATTTATTTAATCGATTGCAAGTGTTACTTTATGAATATATATTTTTATTTCAATGTATTTTGCAAGAATTTTTAGCATGCATTTTCTCGCTTCTGGCGCCATTAAAAAAAGATAGACAATGAGAGGAGCCTTAAAACTATTTAACGTTCGCTATGCATCCAGAATAAAACCCGCACTTACCAGCGTCTATAAGCGTCTAACGTTCCACACGTTCACACGAAGACGCGAACAGCTACCGAAATAGCCGACTATCGTCTATGGAGAGGTTTTGTTATAAATTGCAATTACATCACGACCTCTCGAGCGCGCGGACCGCGTCCTGTTCAATATTACGGGCGTGAGTTTCGCGGGCGTGATAAAACACGAGCGAACGTCACCTCTTTGCCAACACGAAGAGCGCCGCGTGATCTGTGTTGCCATCGAATTTCGACGGGTATCCAGAGAAATGTTTCGGTCTCCGCGGTATCTGCCCGACTGCGCGCGCTCTCGCAATTCTCCTCTCTCGCTTCGTTAACGCTAACCTCCCCAAGGAATCCGCGGAATACGCATTACGCGCAACAACCACGCGCTCGAAGCCACTTCGAAATTCTGCTGTATCTCTCCGGCAACAAATACTCGTCCGAATTAATATCAACCGTGCGCGTAACGACCAATGGAATCGCTCTAAGTTGCATGCGCGAGTGTCGCGTCGACATTCGCGAATTGAAATTGATCGAACCTGCTTCGCGAAGGGACAAATAACACCGAGCCAAGCGGTAGAAAATTGATCGTTTTTTTTCCAATCGATATATTAATATATACGATATATTAATATATACGATATATTAATATATACGATATATTAATATATATAAATATATACGGGAAAAACACTGAGAATATTGGCTGAATATTGCGCGACTGTCGTAAATAAATATTGATGTTACCTTTTGCATACAAAATGCATACGTTAACAAATTGATGACGAACATACGTTACAAATGCATTTAATGATTTTATTGCGCTACTACCTTGTAGCTGAGACTTTACTATATCCCTGGAAAAAATGTGTCGAAAAATATTGATTTGCGATAAAGTTAATTATTAGTAATTCAAAGTTGCCCGACAGACCCGGATTGTAATGTGTGTTTCGAAAAATATGATCGCAAAGGGTTGACACGCGATCCTCCACGTTACATCATACACGCGATCGTACGGATAACGTCACGGATATTACGCGCTATAGGTACCACGAGTACATCGTACAGAAGCTAATTAACGCGCGACCGTAGCAGTGCAGCAAAGGACACCACCGCCGTACCTCCGCCGTGCCAACAAAGCGACAAAGCTCAAACGTGCCAGAGATTCTTCTCTCGGTTCGTTAACAGCGGCTTCCTCGGGGGAGAGTTACACGGAGCCGAGAGAGTCCGACATGTACATACTACATACTAACCACACCGTCGCACAGAGACAGAGCCGCCCTGGAATTGTCGTGGCCCCGAACGGTGCCGCGATAGTGGCACTGCCGGTCGGACGCCCTTCTGAATCTCAAGCCCTCGTTCAGATTAGTGCCGATCCCGGCGCCCCGTGTCTCCACCACCATGTCGGGCGAGATGAATTCATGGTACGGGCTGAGCTCCACGTGGTGATCGATCCCGTTGAAGGGTAGCACCAGGTGCAATTTATCGGTCGTCCCGGGGGACCTCTTGCCGCGCTCGCCGATCTCCCGACGGTTATAGAAATTCGGCAGGGAATACGTGCTGAAGCTGCCGTCCTCGAATACCCGCCGCGGTATCAAGACCTCCGGCCCGTGAATATCTCGGGTGTACCTGAAGTGGTAAGCGCGAGACACGGTTACGTCAGCGACACGACGACGAGGACGAATTACGGCGTCGCACGGAACGTGTTTCGACGGTTCACACGACGAAAATTTTCAACGACTTACAATCCTAGAAACCTTCGCTTCTATATTCTCGAATATTGCCGTTCTATCTTCAAGTATTATTAAAGTCTCTTCACACGCATATAATTTATCGTTGTGTCTCGTCGTAAGCGTCGAGAACACGCTTAGCCTCTCGCAAGACCCGACGAGCATGTCAACCTCGGCTATATCGAAAATCTCAGCGATCGCGAAATGCGAATGCACTCACCTACCGTGGTACACGTTGCCGGGCGCGCTCGCGTATTTTTCGAGCAGGTCGCCATCGACAGCCGCGATGAAAAGCGTCAAAAGTATCAGGAATACGACCATAACGGTTGGCACGCGCTAAATCAGTCTGGATACGTGCTTGAAGTTGCCGAGTGTCGGCGCGAACAAGGAAGGAACAAAACCGCACTACGAGGCGAACGTGTCCCTTCGGTCATTATTACATATATATACAAGGTGTTCCAGATTCTCCTCCGCAATTTTTGTGAGAACGCATTGAAGTGAACATAAAAGTCTCATACCATTTTGCGATATTTGTAATAAATCTCGAGATATTAATTAAAGAAAATTAGTGAATAATCATGCGCGATATGGTAAATAAATCGCACACATTAGCATTAACAAAGTATTATTAAAGACATCCAGTCTTACTAATTAGCATGACTTGAAAAGTAATACGAATTTCTGAAATAATTTGGAGAAAAAAATCCTAATGCAAAAATATAGAGGCTATAATACTTTTCAAGTTATAAATGATTAAATTTGACCAATTATACTGGCTAAAGTATGTGCGCTCAGGTAGGTTACAACACACAGTGGTACAAGTGCATGCACATGTCGTCCCTTTTCCAAATATTGATGCGGAAGTTCCATATAACAACATATGTAATAATAATCTGCTTTTTTTATCATTTAAATAAATATATTGCAAATAATAACAATTTCATCAAAATGTTATGAATAAAATATCACACAATACACTTATGAGAATCAAAAAGCTGTCACACATTTGACGTTTCTTTCAGAGATTCACAAATATTAATTTCATATCTTATGCAAATTCTCACTTATGATAAAAAAAGTTGCTACATATCGGTAAATCGATCAATATTTCTTGTAAACTATTAAAATAAATTAAATCAAATTAATATATATAATACGCATATGTCAAAAGTATTGATTTTTTATCTATGACATAGGAACTCATAGGATAATATTTGGGAAAGGGGCGACATGTGCATGTATCTGTACCACTCTGTGTTGTATTGTACCTGAGCGCGCGTACTTTAGCCAGTATAATTGATCAACTTTAATTGTTCATAATTTGAAAAGTATTATAACATTATTGTATTAAGATTTTTTTCTTCAAATTATCTCAGGAATCCGCCCTTAAGAGATAATGCGGTAGTGATGGGACACCTTGTATATCTCTTAAACCTTAAAATAAATTGATATTATATGATCAATGTTCTCTCTCTCTCTCTGAAGTCATTATTTTTATGTTGAATTCAATGATTATGTCGATTAAAAATTCTTTCAACGATTCGATTCGATTTAATTCGATTCCATTCGGGTGAAATTTCATCGATTCGATTCGAATTCGAAATTAAAATCTGAGATTCGATTTGATATAAAAAATCTTTTATTCGCACATCTCTAATAAATAAGCTGTAGTGATGCTGTTTGCCATTGTGTATTTATACATTAGGTCAAACTGAACAAGAAAGTCTCCTACCATTTTACAAATGACTAAATAGATTTTTAGATATTAATTAAAGAAGATTTATGCATTGTCGCGCACAATCTTGTAACAATTTTCTTTTATTAATAACTAAAAATCTACGTAGTTATTTGCAAAACGATAAAGGACTTTTTTGTTCAATTTGATCTAATATACAAATACACAATAACACACAGCTCCACTACAGCTCAACACATTGCTACTACAGTTCAACTACTATCGTACGTGATCACCAATTCTCACCAATTTTCTTTAATTAATATCTCGAATATTACGAATATCGCAAAACGGTATAGGACTTTTATACCTCAATCCGTTCTACGTTTCAAAAATTGCGAAAGAGAGTCTGAGACATTCTGTACACATTATATATATATATATATATATATATATATATATATATATATATATATATATACACACGGTAGCCAGAAATACAAATTTGCAAAATATATGTATCGATCTGGTTAATGACGCCACCCGATGCAATTAAAATGCAATGACAAGTGAATTAATATTTTATAGAGTATTACGGATAAAATTTATGATTTATTTAAAAATAATTTCCATGGAGACGAGATATATGTATAGGGACGGGGATTTTCTCGCATGTGTAACAATTATTTCAACGAGATAATCCAAATATTCAATGTGACTTTAATTTAAATCGCTGAAAATGGATGGTCCATTTGATCAGTTAATGGATATAAAGATATATTACAATATTATGATTTACTTTGCAAATTTGTGCGTATCATATTGAACGGCCATGTGTTTGTAATCCTATTGCAATATATCGAAACACGAACATTTATAAACCGGTATTTAGGTCTTTTATTTTTCAGAATTAATCTCTTGTTATATATATCGTTAAAAATAATCGGCTCCGACCGGAAAAACCATTTAACTTGCGAATATTTTTGCGACCACGACCGCACTCGATGTCATCGATCCCGTACGACATCCTCCACAAAATTTTACAACATAAACACAGAATTGCCGAAAGCGGGTGGAGCTGATATAAAAGTAGACTTTCACTCCATAATATTGCTCCTTACAATCTCTAGTACTTCCCAATCGATGAGAGAGAGAGAGAGAGAGAGAAATAGAGAGACAGAAACAGATACAGAGAAAGAGAGAGAGAGAGAGAGAGAAGAAGGGGGCGAGAACGATCCTCGATTTTCCGGCACGATATTCGAAATGGCATGCTCGTTATGTCGCCCATCCAGCCCTTATTTGGCGAACTTCCGCGTACATGACCGCGTTATCGGAAAACGGGAACATAAAGCAGCAGACAAATTGAAAGCTGAAAATTCACGAGGACGATCTCACCGTACGATGTTTACACTTTGCGACGAGTCTGATCACGGCCGAAGTTAGCAACGACGTCGTGCGCACAAAACGCGTGGAGATATTACCATTCACATTATCGACGGTGACGTTTATTCAATTTTACTCCCGGCTTGCATTAGCGTCAGTCATTTTGCATATACTTTTGCATACACTTGTTGCGTCCGATTTGACGTCGACGACAAGAAGAGAGGAAGATGAAAGCAGCGCCGACGTGAAGATGGCACTCTCGCGTGGCCCTATTAAAAGACCTCGAAGAAAAAGGTAAAGCTGAAGAATGACGATCAAAGTACGCGATATCGTTCTGGTTTTGCGTGCTTTGGAAAGGTCTCATTATGAAATTTCCATGAAAATTGTGATAATGATGGTGCGTTCGGAAATACAATTATATATTTGTTTCAGCGTTAATTTTATTATAATATCAATTTCACTCGCGAGTATGTTATGAAATAAGATTTGTCATAAAATGAGATTTGTTACATTCCTTTTTAAGGTATTTCTAATATATTGAATATTTAATTAATTTTTCTTTATTTTAGCAGATTTTAATTAATTTTTATAATGTTTAAACTGTGAACAAAGTATTATAATATTTGAGAGGAAATATTATACAGTCCGCGCACTCCCAATGGCGGCGAGAATACGAGCTCAAACAGTTATTACATGGGCCGAACGTTGCTTCTCTCGACTCGCCCACCCGATTCAACAGATGCACGCGCGCGCGCACGTCTGCGTATGGCTATACTCGAATCGGGCCAAATATGGGCCCAATCGGCCTCTTGAGCGGGTCTTATAGTCGAATCTTAGTTTATTTTTTGGCCGCCACGTCAAGCGAGCGCAAGAACAATCGATACCTTGTTATCCTTTAAGGCCGGACGCGAGGGAAGCTCGAAACCAGTAAATCGGTGAATCAGGCCTCCACGAACACCACTCACCCACCTTCCTACCTACCTATCTACCTTCTTTCCTCCCTACCTACCAGATTGGTAGGTAGATCTATCGCGACAACTGCGGAAAAAACGCATGAATAGCCCGTGATTTTGCATAATGTAATAATATCGTAAATTTTCGAGTGAAAATTTTAGTTCTATATTAACCCTGCACATTTCATCGAATTTCAAAAAAAATGGAGAATCTTGAAATGTAATATTATACAGATCATTAGTGAAATTGTTATTTCCCTTCGTTTTGTTAAGGCTTGAAGAAGAAAAATTTGTTTAAAAATTATTTAATCGTCCTGCCTCTCCCAATAGTCTACATTCCAATAGTCCTAATAGTTTGTTCTTAATTTTTATTACAGCAAGCAATATATATATATAAAGGAAGCAAAACAAGCTTTCTTCTTTCACGATCTCTTTATTATTTTCTACCGACGTTAGAAATCTCAAGAGAATTTGAAGATTCAAAAACAAGCTCTTCAAGCTCTCATGGGGAGAACGATAGCGAGTAAACATTTGCATCGTCAAATGTAGAACAATATATAGTATTGTATTTCGAGATTCTCCACTGATTCCTCAAGTTTGACGGAATTTGCAGAATTCATGTAAAAATCTCGGCTCAGATCTCGTGTCAAAGTTCGAGGAATAAATCCGTTGCCGGTCGGAATCCGCAATCGCGATAGTTTCTATGGTAAAACTACTTAATAAATTACAGGGTGTTGTACCCCACAATCACTTGATCCATTAGCGCTAAAAGGATTGGCAGACCAATTGATGCACGATACTATATTGTCCTGCGGTGCAATATCGTGATCGGTTACAAAAGATCGACGTGTTTGAACATCAAATCTTTTACTATTTAATTCTATAGTAAACATGTCGCGATATGCTTTATGTGTTCCTTCTTCAACAAGCTCAATAATAAAACCAACCATGCGAATTCTAACGTCGCGAGCTCGTCCTCGTACTCAAACAATTCTTTATAAACACAGCCGGAAAGAGAGATTTCACGAACCGTTATGGAAAAAGCGAGATGAACTCAGCCTTTTATTATTTCGGTTGCCTCACATACAATAAAACAGTATAATATTGTAGTGCAGTAAAAGTCTGCAATAAAAATACATAATTTGAATAATCTGACGAAGCTTGAACCAATTCTTTATCCATTGCTTTCGGATTTTGCGCCCACACAGATTTTTTTATGTTTTCCCGCACGTTTAAGGTGCAATCTTGGCGCATTTTGACGCAACAATCTATCATCGGAAATTCAGTAAAATTAATTGCGAAAAAAATATATATATAAAAAAAATACTATATATATATATATATATATATATATATATATATATATATAAAATCGAGGAGAATATATAAGAAAATGTTTTAAATGAAAGTTTAGTGATATTTAATATAAACATTTTGTAATTTTGCATTTAAATTCTTGGCAAACATGTCCTATGAGAAAGTTATGTTAAAAGCTTAACACGCTTGAAAAACATCTAAATATACATTTATAAGACATCAAGTGCCACGAAATCTCGGTTAGATTATAAAACATTCTTTTTTTCATACATCTCACGGTTCTTAAGGTATTCACTCTTCACCAATTTTATCGAATTTATTTCGAATGCCTTGTTTAACGGAAGGCCTGCAAATTTCGAAGGTCTCTAAATGTGTGAGAAAGTACATATAAAAAAATATGCGTCTCTTATTTTAAGCTATCCACAGTCTATGTGTATCCACAGTCCATCACTAAAGAACACTTTTATACACTCCCTTGTAAATGGCGTGCAAGAAGTATCCTCGACTTGGCGTAATAATAATACCAGGTTTTTACTACATTTGCGTTAGCTCGTTTTACGACTACCGCTTCTCTCGCATCCTCTGCGCCTGCTTTCGTCATTATCGACTATATGCATATTCGATCGTTATCGCGTACTCTCTAGGAGTCGTGTACCAGGCCGCGGAATGTAAATACATAATATTCCTCTCTTTCTTCCACTCTCGCGCACCATCATCTGGCCGTGTCAACCCCGCGGATATACCCGTCCCCGTAGATGAGAGCGTGGCTGGATGGGAAGCTCCGGGTGGTCTTTTCGCGCTCATCACTCCGGCTGTCGATGACAACCGGTCGTTGGCCGGCGGGATAATTAAGGACCTACCTGCGAGCGCGGAGGAAGAGAGAGAGAAGAAGAAGAAGGAGAGGAGAGAAGAGAAGAGGGAGAGAGGAAGAGAGAGAAAAGAGTTAAATTGCCAGGGCTTGGGATCTCTAGGGATGACGCCGTGCAACCACGTAGGCGCCTCGAGGCGGCTGAACGTCGTCTCGTCGCCGGCGGCGACGACAAGACAGAGAACGCGCCGTGTCGTGAGCAGCCAGGTATTCGTTTCGTAAGAACGGACCACATATCGGTGACGTTAAACAGCCGACGACAAGCGGCCGTCGCGCAAGCGGGCGGACGCACGCCCCGGACGGGACGGGACGGAGTACAGGACGGAGTCGTCGCCGTCGTTATTTACGGCCGTAACTCGTGGGTTTTGCATAAGCGGCCCGTCGAGCGAGAAAGGGAGAGATTAGGGTGTCCCGACGGGGCTTCCTTCCTCGGGATCTCGCCTAATTCCTGTTTATATGACACCGGGGCGCGGCCGAGACACGGAAAGGAAGTCGGGGAGTCGGCTCTAGTATTCTTGTGGGCGATTTAAACGGTGTCCCCGTGACGAAGAGCCGGCGAGTCGCTTGCTCCTGCAACAATTGCGGATCTCGGCGACCGCGACGCTGCCGCTTCGGCCGTGCAAACTTGGCGCGCGTTTATTGCCGATTACGCCAGTCTTCGGGAATCCTCCAAATCGTCGATATGAACACAGCAAATCCGCCGTCGAAGCCGAGCTAAACCACCATTGCGCGGTCGTTCGCGCAGTGCTTCACACGTCGTTAAGTAGCGACGCGCACGAGTGCACCTCGTGCACGCGCGTTTCATGCACATGAATGGCGACTCGACGCATCTTGGCGGATACGCTCCGGTGGGCTTAATCAAACGTACACCGTCGACCGGTCGAGAGAGCTAATTCAACGTTGCGCTCGATCGTACGTCATACACGAAGGGAGAAATCTCAAGAGCGCGTACAGCCGCGTTTCACCGCGGACAGGCAAAAACGAGCGTGACCGCGGATAGAGTGGGTGGTCCGGAAAGGAGCGATATCGAGACGCCGCCTCGTCCGAGAGATAATACCTACGGCGAGCAATAAAATCGGCAGCAGCCAGCGCAACAGCGCGCCCTGTTCTCCTCGCCTCCCGTTCTATCCCGCAACTATAACCGCGTGAATAATACGATGAAGTCACGATATCATCGAGCCACCGGGTATAAGCGCCGCAGAAGTCGCGGGCACCACGGGCGGCAGTGCTAACTAATCGACGTGGTGCCGATCGCTTCTGCGACAGTCGGATTTATCGCTTACCCGTACGCGCGCGCGCGCGTTTGAATTACCGCGCTCCGCTCGCGAATTGTCGATCGATTTGGTCGCGAGACCGGCGACCGCGTACGCTCGTTATTAAACCGGCGTCTCGACGACGGTATCCAAGTCGCGGCGCTTCGCAGATAACGCGCGCACGCGAGAGAGCTCCTTACGTCGATGTAATATTTTATCGGTGATCGTGCGTACGATTTATAGCTTGTCGTTGTGGCGACGACAGCGTAAGGTCGCAATTCGTCTCGTCCATTGAATCCCGTTCGCTGAAAATCCGCGACGTTACCTCGCGACGACGACGGCGAGCCTATCAAGATCGCATCTTGTTGTCGGGTCGGGCCGTGAATTAATTGTCCGCGGAAGATATACGACTTCGGCAACGACTCGCTTGATAATAAGCAGGTAGCCGGCAGCTATCTCGCACGTCCTACGAACTCGCGGCTCGCGTGGGCCGGCCATTCGTGGATTTTAGAATCGACACGACGACGGCCTTCGGCTGCAGCGCGCCGCCAGCCGCGGCTTCCGGCCAAGATCAACTGGAGTACCGACAATACGGTGTCTATGCGTATTAATTGATAAGTATTGCATCGCACGTTTTCATGCGCACGCGAGTGCACAACGCTACATGGAAGTGAAAAAAGTGGCACTTTCTGTTGACCCGTCAGACTGCGCCATTTCAAAACGCGAGATCGAAACCTATTTTTATAGTTATTACTCGAAACTCGTCTCAGAGTGAGACGATCAGATTTCAATTCAGAGTTAGATGTGTGCTTTCTAGATGAATTGCGGTTACAGATATATAAATATCGCATATATTATAATCATAAATGTCAATAAAAATCTGAATATTTTACACGAGACAAATCTCAGGTGGCAACTATTGATACGGAGCCAGGACTGTTAATATCTATGGATGCACGGTGAAAAGATTGATGTAAAATGCAAATGATGGTGGGAATGGCAGCTATGTTTCGAAAAGAAACGTATATTAATTATTAAATTCTAATCCATCAACTTGGAAGTCATATATATATATATATATATATATATATATATATATATATATATATATATATATATATATATATATATATATA
>NW_022639632.1:416544-420850 GCF_010583005.1 Odontomachus brunneus | reverse complement strand
ATATATATATATATATATATATATATATATATATATATATATATATATATATATATATATATATATATACATATATATAATATATTATATATACATATATGTATATATAATCTTATATATAATTATTTTACAATTATTAAGTCAATTCGTCCAATCGAAGAAAATTCAATGTCTGTGTCATTACGTCTCAATCACTTGAAATATCCTCGTCATTACTGATCAAAGCGCAATACCGTAGATCGGAACACACCGTAAATCGATAATTGCATTCACTTGCTTTAAAATACACAAGTGCGACTTATCGAACTGAAGACTTTATTCTTCCACTGGTCTCGCCAATTACGTGGACTTATCGCAATTTATTTAATGCCCGTGAAAGAACTATCTCTTTGAGACGGCGGTAACGGTTTGTTGCGCATTTTAGCTTAGCGAAGAGAGATTCCTCTTTGGCATCGCTTTCGTACTTAATCCCGCAGCAACATTGCCGGTCTCTCATCTCTCTTCCTCTCTCTCTGTCTCTCTCGGATGCTGTTCACGTGCGATCCCACCTCGCCTCCCATTTCGGCACTACACGTCGGAGCTCCTTTACGCGTGGGATGCCGATGAGCTCGATTTCGGTCGAGCGGGCTCAATGAGGAGAGATACAATCCGTCGGAGTGGAGCCGGCGGAGAGCGTGCTCCGGGACCGCTTGCGAAATCGGGGGCGAATCCCTTCGCGAGAACGAGAGACGGGAGTATGAAGAGGGCCGGGCGGTGAATCGAAAGGATTAAGAATGAACGTAACGATAAATTTATCACTGTCCGAGGAAGAAAGAAATAGCCGACGATGCATACATATTGGAGTATCGGATCAGGAGTGGAAACGCGCGTGTCAGGTAAGATAGACGCGATATTCTGCGATATCACGCTCCGTGCCTTTCCTTCATGCGTCTCGCTCTCTTCCCGATCCATAGATTAAATATACAGAGGGCGTAAGAATGAAATTGAATATACGCGCGCAGGAGGATCGCGTGAAGGATGTAGGCAAACAGCGACACGAAAACGCGGGACGAAAAGCGAAAAGCGCGCGCGCGTCTGCCCCGCCGCGAATCCCACGCGCTCCTCACTCGCGGGGATATTGATTGGCCGCATTACATATTTCTTATCTTCCTAGTCCATTAATTCCCGCGTTAGATCGGTTTCGACTCGGAAAAAATTAATCCGTACATTTTTCTCCCGGAAACTGCGGCGAAATTGGATTTGCGAGCCGATGGTGAAATTAATTTCACTGAGATCTCTATCTTCCGCAGAGATGTGTGTTGCTGCCGGTGCCGCCACTGCCGCCGTTGCTGCTGCTGCTGCTGCGAGTATTTTTTATCGTCGGCGTCTGGAAAAGGTATTACCGGCTATATCGACTTAATGGTTCCATCGAGAGGACGAAACGGTATATCGCGCAATTAATCCGAGTGGATCGCCGGAGCGTGTCATAAGAGCTCGTAAACCCGGAGGAAGCATTCTCTCGCGTGTCCTCCGAGCAATCCTGGCTTAAGAAGGGACAGAAGCAAGTAGCAATAAAAGAGATACGGAAGGAAATCGAGCGACTAGGCCGCCGGTCTAAGATTTCTCGATCCTACTCTTGAGACACACGTACACGCACACACGTGTACGCCAAGATCACGATGTGTGCAAATTCCCCGTTCGACGACTGACGCGAAGGCACACACGAGTGTACTCGCGAAATATAATTTCTATGTGATAAATGAAAACGTTAGTTCAATAACGTTGCGGTCCCATTTCGTTTCGTTCGCTTCCTATCGCGCGAGTCTCTCGAGAAGATGGGTAGATTCCCAGCGGCCGGTTCATCCCGCGATTCACGAACCGTGGATCACCGGGATCCGGGGACGTGGCACTGCTCCGTAGGCGCTCATAAAATCAGGAAGAATCCTCGGAGAGGCGCGCAAAAAGCGCGCCGTCCACGACGGAGAATGAGACGCGCTAGAACGAGCGAGAGAAGTAGAGGGAGACGGCGAGGCGGACGGACGACGACGAGGGAGACGGAAGGAGACCGTAGGAGAGAGGCGCACACAGAAAACGGGTCCACGACTGGGTGGAGGAACTAGTCTCACCTAGTAGATCGCCCTGTCGCGGTGTGTGCTTTCGCGGGCGGCCAAGACGCGAACGAGAGTAGGAGGAGGGAACGCGAGTTCCCTTCTACGCGACGTGAGAGGAGGCGGAAAAAAGGAGAGGCGAGAGAGCACACGCACAGCAGCTCGCGGGCTCACGTGTGTGTGGGTGTGCGTATGTGTGCGTATGTGTACGCGCGTTCGCGTGTGTGTGTGCGTGCGTGCCCGCGTATGCACACGCGAGTTCGCACGGTGTGTGCACCGGGAGGAAACGCACGTACGTGCAGAAGGAGTCGAGAGCGCTCGCGAGAAAGAGAGAGAAAGACAGAGACGGCGACAGAGAGAGAGAGAAAGAGAGAGAGAGAGAGAAGCGAGGGAGACAGGGAGACGGACCGTGTGTATGTACCACCAGAAGAGTGTATCAGGCCACTAGTGTTGTGACGGCGATCGTGCCCACGAGTTCTCCGGCGGGCCGGCATCCGCGTTCTATCCGTCTATCATCCGCACCGTCGCGCCCTCCCTGATCTCTCACCGTTGTCGCGTCGGCTTTCCTCTATCCCTCCTCGTCCTCGCCCCGAGAGTTACCTGATCACCTTCCTCTGCGTAGGGGGCGATCCCTCTTCCTTCTCTCGATCCCTTCCTCTACTCCTCTCCTCCACCTTTCCCTCTCTCTCTCTCTCTCTCTCTCTCTCTCTCTCTCTCTCTCTCTTTCTTTTCCTCTTTTCCGACTCAGATACACGATCGTGTTGCACGCGCCACTACTTCCGGCCGAAAAGTGAATTCTCAGGTGACGAGTCTGCCGGCGGCGAGCCAGTGCCAGTTGACCGCTGCGGCCGAGGATACATGCACCTCGGGGGTGCCGTCGTAAAGTGTGCGAGACCAGGACTGTACGGTGGCCAAACGCGCTCGCGCGAGACCGAGAGCGCGAGCGCGCGCGAGTGCGAGTGCTGCAGGTGCTCCGGAAACGCGCCACGTGCTGCGGCGACGTCATCGCCGATAGGTATGTATGTGATTTGCATCTCGCGCATGGCGAGATTCTGCATGGCGTTTACGAGCGGCGAACGTGTGCAGAACGTCTATCGCGAGCGCGCTTCTTACCTGGACCCTTACGACTCCGCGCGGAGGAGGGAGGGGGAGGCCGCGACAAGCTGACTTACAAACGTGGCCACGTGCTCTCTCGCGCTGCATCCGGCTCTGTCGGAAACCCCAGGTTTATCTCCGCGGTGGTCGCGCTGAATGCAGAATGCACGCCGCGGATCGCCGATGCGGGAACGCGAGCCGCCGAGTGGAGGCGCCGGGTCAAGTCCGACTGACGTCTTCGATTCTGAAGTAGCCGTGAGCGAGCGGAGCGACCTGTTTCTTCGCGCCGCGTCTTCGCGTGTACCTGTCGGTCGATCTGTCGATCGATCATTTAGTTCACCGTGTCTCCCGCTCTCGGAATAATACTCTCGTCCGCTTCGCTTTGATACCCACTCATCACTTCTCTCTCTCTCTCTCTCTCTCTCTCTCTCTCTCTCTCTCTGCTTCTTCCCCTCCCCTTCTCGTATGCGCGTGCTAACGACGCGATTTAATGATATCGTGGAACTCGAGGTGCGTAACGTGCTCGTCGCTTCTGTCGGTGTCCCAAGTGTATAATTGACATTTCGCCGCCGCCTCCGTCGCCGTCGGCCGTTTCCGCGCGGCGAAAAGCGATCCACCCTTTCCTTCCCGCTTCCAAAGGTGAGCGCGATTAAAAGGTTCGGTAACGGTTAATTGCGCGCTTGAGAGAGCGCGCGCGCAGCGCGGATGATCGAGCGGGGCCGCTCTCTCGGAAGGTAACAGGTTCCAGGCCCGCTTTTTACGAGGCCGCCCGATTCGCTACGCGGAAAAATGCCAGCGCCGTCAACGGCTTCGTTTATCCCGCTGTCGGTGGTTTGGAGGATAAAAATTGCACGACGCCTGTGTGTGGTGACTGAGCGCGAAAGCCGGGGGGGAGCCCTTTTGACTCGCGAATTTCATCGCGACGCGCCGACCAAAGTACCGCGGGGGAAAAAGAAAATGATGATGATGATGAAGAAGAAGGAACAACGCGTCCCGTCGTTCATAAATCTCGCCGCGGGATTACGTAAGCGACGTTCGTCTCTTAAACCGCGGGCATTCCGCTCGTAACAAGCAGCTGTGAATTTTCCGACGCTGTGCAGGGGTGAGAGGAGCGGGGGGGGGGG
>NW_022639632.1:370408-416529 GCF_010583005.1 Odontomachus brunneus | reverse complement strand
GGGGGGGGGGGGGGGGGGGGGGGGGGAAATCCGCGGCGCGAATTACATTCCGCGGGGCAGGCCTTCCATTAAACGACGCCTCGAGTGAATCGCTCGAATACTGATTTATTTATGATACGCGCGCGCGAGCGAACGCACTTCAAGCTTACGCGAAACGCAACGCGCGCGTAACACACCAGCGCTACTGTGTATACGCGCGCGCGTAATCTTCGTGACGTTACGTTATAGTCCGATAAGTAACTAAATTATATAGGGTGTCCGGTAACTCACAGAAGAGCCGCGAGTACAGGTAGATTAGGTTAAACAGAACAAAAAATTCCTCTACCATTTTGTGAACAATGTAAAATTTTGAATCATTAATCTTAAAGAAGATTCATGAATCTTTGATAGTTCATCATTGAAAATGTAAACTTGAAAAATGCGGTTCCGAAGGAAACGAATTTAAAGTTTTAAGTCTTGTTAGCTATGTTTAACTATGGATTTCGGCTACTTATATTTAATCAGCTGTTTCGGGGTCATAAAGTATGGCCTCTCCGACCAAGTCTTCCTTAACAATCTTCTCGTCTTTATGAGCCATTCTGGCTTCCCGTGACTTGCATGAACCTCGACGCTCAGTAACCTTCAGTCGTTCAGCGTCGCGCTGATTGGCGAGAATTTTGACTAGAGAACCAATTTCTACTCCCAACACCCTCGTGATTTTTAATAAGAGTATAAATTGTTCATTAAAGATGCAGGCTCTATACCAGCAAAAAACCGCAGTTTCTATAATTTAAAAAATAGAACAAATATGCTCTCTTAAGCGAATTGTCATATCGCAACGTTGAAACTTTCATTATTGTCTCAGATATAGCCAAAGCTCTAAAGTATCATTTCGATAAATCTTGAAAAAGGAATTCTTCGTAAATCGCTCGAAGAACTTTCTTCCTACTTACGCGCTTTGTTTCCTACCTATGCGTCACATCGGTTTACAACCTGTAAGTTCGATAAATATACGAATTTGGATTTAGAACTTTACATGCATATTCCCAAAGTTTCAGACTTTTAAAATATATTTTAAACCTAACAAAGTAGAATACCGTCTTAATTCTTTAAGCTGTACTTTTTATTTCTTGGTAGATTTCTTTCAAGAAAATCAGAAAGTCAAAATTCGAAATGGCGGATTCGATATGACAACCGTAAGTTTTAAACATTAGTATTCTCACTTTTAACATCTTCTGAAAATAACGACAACAGTTTTGATCAAAACTTGCAGCGAAAAATATTATTAATATTTCAATAGTTTATTGTAAAAAATAGGGATTAAAGTTTTGACAAAATATGTAAAATATATAAAATACTATTAGTTACCGTGAATAAACTATTAATATTTCGATGTGTCGATTCCTAATAGTTAGCAATAATTCTTGTTTAGAAAAAGTGTTTTTCCCTTTATCTTTATTTGCTTATAATAATTAAATGTTCAAATTATATTTTACTTTCTCTTAGTTCCTTATGTTTGTGCAAGAGTGTATAGTAATAATATAATCGACTGTGTTTGTTGATAAATTAGTTAAAATCAGTAAAAATGAAGAAGAGATAAGTAGGACGCCCGATACATTGACAAAAAAATACTTGAAAATTTATTTATTAGATATAAAATTTATTTCTAAGAAATGAAGTTTTTTTGCTATAAATAAACTTTGTATCCCACGAATAAATTTTTAAGTATTCTTTTTTCCTGAGTGCACGGCTCAAAGGGTTACGCGGTGAATCTATCATCTTCCACGTCACAAGTTCAATCTTGAATCCCAATTATTATATTCTAATTAATTCCCCCTATATTCTGAAATCTCCATTGCACACTTATTTTGATTCCTACAGTTACGAAAAAGCAATGTCCCCGTGACCATGTCTCACGGTAAATAACAGATTCTACTGGCGACTTGTAAAATCATCGATAATTAGCTGCCGGTAATTAGTGCCATTGGTCGCCGGCGAGACGGTACTATTGAGAAAGGCCTGCCGGGCGGACGATTACCATATACTGTCCGATCCAATCGACGTGCCTCCCGTCCTTCGATCGACCGTCATTTTTCATCGGATTGATAATTTTCCACGAACGCCGACGACGGTTAGATTCGTATCGATGACGGCGGCGACAACGGCGGCGGCGGCGGCGACGGCTATTCGCAAAGTCACCTGACTTGTTTTTCTGCGCGACAGAAAGCGTCGTCGCCCGAGGAAACGTATCACGCGTCACGGATCATCTGCGATTTTACATTGACACGTAGGCTCGATAGAGCGAGCGGCGCGTGTACTCGAACGGAATACGCCTGCGCGCCGGATAATCATGCGATCTGCCGATCGATCGCAAATCACAGGTCGCTCCGGAGCGACAAACGGGGCGAGTCGAATTTTGGGACGGCGAATCGCGATCGACGAAAGTTAATAAATATTTCACAGGCGTGCGCGGCCGTAATAACCGCTTGAAAAATCACCGGCGGCCTCTTAAATAATGCCGACTCCGACGTTTCGCGCATATCCGTCCGAGATCCAATTTACCGCTCGCATGTGTAATCCTCAATCATCCGGCCGGCCGCGCAGGAGATCGCGGCGCATTAATTAATCGAAATAGGTCAGCATTATTTGCCGAATGATGAAAGCCCGCTATTTGCGCGTCGCGCGCACACCCTGCTCGCTCGCCGTTGCGGAAAAGTCCGCTCGCTCTTACGTCATTATGTTGTTACACGTATCACGATAATGATAACCCGGCCGGCGATGGGCCGAGTATGTCAGGCGTGTTCCAAAGAGTTACACATCAAATCGAGAGTCAACAAATTACCCCGCGTTTAAACGAGAGACCGCTCCGACTTGGAAGGGAGCCGTGTAATTATTGCGTCGTTAAGCTGAGCCCCTTACACGGCCGGCCACGGACCTTCGCGAGACTCGTCGACATTTAAATGAACGTTAACACCGAGTTTGACGAGACGCGACAAGGTGTCCGAGGTGTATCGGCGAAAATAGCGACGAGCGTTTTTCTTCCGCGCTTGGACATCGACCAGAACGAGACCTTATACTCCCTTAACAGAAATCGAACCTCGTCCGCGTCTAATAACCACGATAGATGGTACATTTGTGTCTACGTCAATTGTGTGTACGTCAGTACACCGGTAATGTAACGCTCACTTCTCCTAGCGGCTAGATAAATAAGTAAGCTGACGATTAAACAAACGTAAATTACAATTATGAGATGAAAAGCCATAAGTAGATAGACATTTGTTACTTCAGCTACATTGCCAACAAAAGGACTTGGTTTACAAAAAAAGAACATCTTTACCATACTTATCCGCACTTATATCAAACCTTTTTCTGTTTATATTCTTACCGTAATATCACAGTAGTTACAGTTTATACATTTTACGATGTAAATTTTCAACCTTCACAATTTTTAATTTCTTTTACTTGTTACTATTTATCACGGACATTATATTATCAAAAAAAAATCTACTTTATTATATTCTAACTTATCTATCTATTATCACAATATTATATTGCTACTTCTCGACTCCTGTACATTTTCATCTACATTTGTACATTTACATCTACATTTGTATATTTTAATTTACCCTTTTAACATCCCACACATTCCCATCCTTATCCCTACTTTTCTTTTTCATCTTTGATATCCCTCAGCCTCTTGTCTCTTTTTCTCCATAGCTTTTTCAAAACATTGCCTTTCACTTCACTTAGGTCATCACCCCATATCCTCTTCCATTCTTCTTCACTATCACTCCCTAACTTTTTAAACCATTCTTTTGTAGTCTGACACGTATCCACATAATGCCTTATACAATCTTGAAGAACCATAAACAGTCGCTAACCAGTAATGTAACGCTTAATTCTGCCTTTTTGAAATTTTTATGAAATTAACATAATCTCAATTATGATTTTTTTCCTAGTCCTTTTTTTAAATGTTAGTGGGGTGATATAACAGCTAGTTTATGTATTTTAGAATAGACAATGCCGTCTACTCTATCATATCTAATATGTAATGACTAGACAACGGTTAGCTTACAAACTTGATACTATATTTCAGTGAATAATCAACTGACAACGAATTAATAACGAGCTAGAAAATTTAATGTAGCTTGTACTAGCTAAATATAGCTACAAAGAGAATTTTACGGCAAGAATACTATACTATACTATACTATGGATTTTGTAACCGAGAAATAAACCAATATATATATAATATTTAATATTATAATATTTCGCAGTAATTCACTATTTTTTCATTTCATGTATGTTACTTATTTTAAAATGTGCTATTAAAATACTTGCTGTGTTTCCAGCGAAATCTGTTATCTCTAAAGAAATTTATTGTGTTCCTTAGCAAGATAAATTTACTGGCAGTCTATTCTTGGGCTATTAAAAACATAGTAAAATCGAGAAGAGTTTTGATGGAAGAAAACTATAATATTTTCTGCGTGTAAGTAGTAGCTTTTAATTCAGGTCGGCTAGTGCCGAATACATTTCTACTCAGGTTGTAACGGCGTACGAAGTGGATGCGTGCAGTCGCGGATTGTTTCCACAAAAATATTTCGTGCACTCATGCGTGTCTGCAGTTAGCTTTTAAAACTCATCGCACAGTTACGAGAAATTGAACTACGAATGTTATTGCGTAAAATAAAACATTTGCAAAAGTCACAATATTCGAGCGCTTAATTAATAATATTTCGTGCTGTGTATTGCACAGAGATATTTATATATTCAATTTATATCTTGTTAATGATAGAGGCAGGCTATCTTGTTTTTGGAAAAAAAAATTCATCGCGGAAATATTCAATTTGATGAAAAATCTCGCACGTGCTTGTCGCTTCACGAGTCCCCGAGAGATAATCAAAGCGCGATAAAACAGATCTTTTCCACGTCTTTCACCCGTAGGAACGCGTACGAAGGAAATGTCGTTCGTGTGAATGAATAAAGCAGCTGGTAGAGTTGAAAAATACAGTGCGAGTAAACGCAATTTAATAGCGGGGAATAATATTATCGCATTTTATTTAATTAACTAACTTAGATGATACGCAGATATAACCGCGAAAATTCCGTCTCTTCTTTCCGTCCGTTTAAATGAGTTAATGCGCGCAAGAGGTTGCTGTGCCATGAATTTTTCGTGTTTTCTACGCATTTCTCCTCCGCCGCCATTGCACTTTACGCCCCTTAATTAAACGTCACGCGCGTATTAATATGAAACTAACGATCGTGCTATTTATCCTCTAAGCGTATCCCCCTCATTCATTTATTTACGAACGACTCCATTGTGCTGGCATTTTAATTTTTGCGGAAGCACCTTTTTGCGAATTTTTATCGCGCGCAGTGCAAAATATTATTTCGCAAAATATTATATAAATATTCCGCTCCGCGGAAAAATCCTCGGAATTTAATTCCCTGAAATTAGTACGATAAAAGCACCTTTATAAATACGGCACGGTATTTTTGCACGACGGACTTCCTGAATTTCTCAAAAAAGAAAAGGACAGTTATTGTTATCGCACCCCACGATAACGTTCGCTCTGCACCGATATTCCGATCGATCTCTTCTTGAAATTCACGCAGCTTTTACGACATCTTTCTCCTTTTTGTCTCTGAAAAGAATACGACGTCACAAAGGCTCGCATGCGGATGATTCCGGTGAATGGACGTGATTAATTTCGCAGGGTAAATAACCTTTTTGTACCACTCCGATCCATCACTCGAACAATGCGCGTATCCTGGCGCCTTGCCTGCTTCATTCTTATAGCCGCGTGGCCGGCGTAAATCACATATATAAATATTTATCCGACAATGAGTCCGTTGACAATCACCGCGGCTGACACGGCGACGCGACGCGTCATTAAGGATTTTTAATTGCACGAATCGCGCAGCGCGACGAAATCGCGGCTGTTGCGTACATAAATGTCTCCGTGTGTGTTCTTATTCTATGTAAAATACGAGTAAAATGTCGCAATATGAAGCGTACACGATAGCTGTCGGGCGGATAGCAATTTATTATGCGGCCGCTTAATTTATCACCTGAGCTGCTCATAGCAAGTCTTACGGAAACGGAAAGGAAAAAAGGGCGAGTTGCGGATTTAATAACTCGATCACTCGGGTTACGTGGGTGTAAGGGCTTGCGCACATAGATTGCCGTAACCGTAGACGTAAGGCGTAAACTTAAGCTGAAGAACCAATCGGAATATTGCTTTAGGATTCTTCTAGCTAGAAGAAGATTGACGTGACCGTATAAGTGCGGTTCAGACTGCCAAGTAACCTTTTCCAAGTGATACACGCCGATTTTTTCATCTGTTGAGGTCTGATCCAAAAACTCAAAAAATTATTTCTGCTAAAAAATTATTATGATAATTTATACTAAAAAAACTGTTCAACATTGTTTAGATCCTTTATATAAAGTGTTCTATTTTTAAAAATATAAGAAGATATGATAAAATATCTCACAAACAACACATCTTTGACAAAAATCTTTCAAATAAAAGTTGATTGGTTTCAAGGGACACGTAAGATGATAATTTCTGCTTGATTTTCTAAAGTTTTTTTCAAGATCATAATAATCCACTATATATATATTTCTTTTTTAATGCAGAACGATGAAATAAATCGATTACTATCATAAAGTATTATGATCTTATTGAAAAAAGTAAGACAATCTTATCGTAATCTTGGAAGAGATCCACAAAATAATTAATTAATTAAAATAGAATATCTTTTGTAAGTGGTCTAAACAATATTCAGATATTTTTTAGTATAAATTATAATTTATCTCTCATGTTCCTGAATCAACGTTCCCAAAAGATGGAAAAAATCGGCGAGTATCATTTGGAAAAGGTTATATATTTATGAGTAACTAGCATTTTAAACAGATGAATCTTAGTTACTTTTGTATATTATCAGATTTATCGACATTTTTATCTTCTTCCAGAGTACAAAAAATATTTTTTAGTTCCTAAGAAAAATCCTAATCGGTCGTTTAACTAAATTTATGTCTTATTCCACACAACACAACATAAAATTGGAACATAAGACATCTTAAAGACGTCTCTCAGACTTTGAAATATAAGACATCTCCAAGACGTCTTATGTCCCGATTTTAGACGTTGTATTATGTGGGATGTCTATGACTACGGCAATTTATGTGTGAAAGTTTTAATCATCAAATCATCACGCGAATACGATTTCTTCCCCAAATTGCAAAAAAGAATTACGATAGCGTTCGACACCGTAAAGCTGATTGCCATTGCTGCCCACGAATTTCGTTTGACAGAAATCTCCAGCGACCAGTCAGCTCATTACGTTTCTATGCGTTTATTGTTATAAACGAGAACGTGTTGCGCGAATGCGTGTAATTCGAGAATCGACGAGCCGTGAGACGCTTGAAAGGCGCAAGATTAATGAGTTTCCCTTCAGCTGTCCGCTCGCTTTTTGCGGCGCAATGAAAATCGTCTCGTGCCCAAAAAAAGCACTCAACTGCGAGATCATTCGGCCTTCCCGTGTGATTTAAGTCTAGCCGCTCAGACGGACATTGTCGTGTTAATTGGGTCTAGACAACTATACGAGAAAGACAAATCTAGTCGAAATAGTCAAATATCTAGTGAAATATGAACAAACTTACAATTTCGACTGAAATTACCAGAATCCTGTTCTGGTTAACAAGAACTTCTAGTCAACTGAAATACTCTAATCAACTGTTTAATCTGAACAGTCCCACAGAACTTCCTACAGGAATCTTCTTGTTCTTAATAGATTATTATGCTATGTCACTATATTTTTTTATGTTATGTACACCATATCTTTTTTTATCCGTGAATTCTTGACGAAATTCCATTATATATATCAAGAGAATTATTCTAAAATAAAAGGAAAATATTCTACACACAATATTATTCTCCTTTATCACAAAAAACTCTTTCACAGTAGAAGTTTATTAATTGTATTATTATTAATTGTTTTCAAATTATATTATATTTAATCAAGACTTTGGTTAACCAAAGATTTCTGGTTAATCAGAATGTTGTTAATTGGAACAGAATTCTAATAGCTTCAACCGAAATTCTGCTTCGTTCATATTTCACTAGACATCTGGTCTCAATTCAACTAAACTTTTCTTTCCCATGTACAAATTCGACGGCGTGAAACGTCGATACGCTTGTAGAAATTAATCTGTTGCGTTTCACGCCTCTTCACGTCAGTCTCGTTATTTTCGCGTGCGATCACCCACGCGTGCCCGCGCGTTCGCTGAAAACGCAATTCCGATGCGTCTCGTTCTCCTCGTCATCTATTTTCTTAGTTACCAGTTTCTCGTTTTGTCCCTCTCCCTTCCTCCCTGCCCCCTCTCGCGAGTGAGCGACGCGATGCGAATAAACATTTACCCGGAGAAGTACCACGCACTTCCGGCCGAACGTCAATTAGAGACATGTGTAAGGGCTGCGCGCGGAATGCGTGTTTACTCGTTGTAGATTCTCATCATTCTCTAACGACACTCGAGTAGTCGTTAGTCTCTGCGCCGGTGTCCTCTCGGTCTATACGGCGTATTACAGGCACGACAACTCAATCGAGATGACGCGAAGCGCTTTAAAACCTTCCTACGCCCCGCTCTTATTAATATTCCGCGGTGGTACCGTGAGTGGTTACGTCTGTTATACCGACACGGCGTCGAGTGCACGATTACGCCGATGTTTATAATTGACACCTCGCGGAAGCTTCGTGTTCACTTCGGACATAAGAGCGAATTCGTAGCAGCATCAATTCAGACTTTCAGTGCTGCGTTGAATTACGTGAAGCGACTCGAATCGAAATTTTGCCACTACTTTGACGCTTTTGAAAATAGTTTGCACCTACTTAGATGACATATAGCCCAAATAAAACCTACTTTGACAATATTGATACTAATTTATGCTATTTAACATTCATTTCTGTTTATTATATTTTTTTATAATTTCATGAAAAAATCTTATGTAGGAGCTAAAGCTTCAATAGAGGTTTGCAACTGAATTTATTTTGCTGCTATTCTAAGATCCTATTATAATACAACTCTAAAGAAAGCAAAAACGAAAATTTCAAACATAATCCAAGTCAAAGTTGGAATAAATTATATCGTTAGAATTAAATTTGCTTAGCTCCTACTGCGTTGTAGAATTCAAGATTTAAAATAGAGCCAAAATTTCGATCTGGGGGTTACAACGTTATTATTCTCTGCACAAAAATCATTATTTTTGTATTTGGAACTAAAATATTTGGTATATGATTTGGTTTACATTGTCGTATTTTTTATTCATGTCGAGTAAAATGTATTAGTGAAAAAGTAAAATATCCATAACGACAATTAAATATTTTGGTTGCATTTACCAAATATTTGGTCGATCTCATTTTAAATAAATTGGTTTCACATACCAAATAGTCATATTGACAATAAAATCTCTTTTAGTGTGCTTATACGAAAAAAATGTCTTATTGCTGCAGCTAATGGTGGTTTGTTGAAAGTATACTTGTTGCTGTAGCAACGAATTCGCTGCTGTAACTGAAACTTTTACTATCTTTGTTACTAAATCCAAGAAAAAAATAATCTTCTGCTTAGTGAAATCCTCTTTTACATAGCCTCAAGAGGATTCTTCTAATATCAAAAGAAAATCCTAACAGCCATAAAAAAAGAACTCTAATTGCAAAAAATGCTATTTTCTGTAATTCCATATTCTAAGAGAAAATTTTTACCGAAATAAATTGGTTCTCTTCTAATGAAGAGGAATAATATTGTGCTTAAAATTTTTCCCCCTATCGTTTTAAGAGAATCCTCTTGAAGCCACATATAAGAGAATTTCGCTAAGAATGCACGGAAAAAAGATATGGTGCACATAATCACACGGAAAGAAAACAAAACTCCGTTAGTGTAACTGAATTTTCTGTTACTTGGGAACCTGATAAAAAATTCGGTTGTAGAAATAGGAAGATTCCTGTAGGAGGTTTCTACTCAGCCAATTGCTCTCAGTTATCTCAACTGAGTTTTAATGCAGCTGAATGTTCAGATAAATGTTCTCAATGACAGAGATATTATTTCTTATCAACGAGTTTTTCGTCTGCTTTTCACTCAGTTACTCGGACTGAAGTTATATTTTCCATGCGGAAATATTTAATTGTAAGCAGCACAGTTGCGTCACCCTAATTATCTTTGTGTGATAGTAATGTGTATGGTCGATATGACCCGGTTACTTTAGTACATCAAGGTAGTTGAGCGTGATCTGATTATGACAACCAGAAATCGATTGGGGTAACATTTACCATAGATACACTTTGGTTGGAGCAAGCAGATATTGTTACTGTATCTCAGCAATTGTTTTGTGGTTACAGCAACCACGTAATTAGTTGTTTCGGGTTTTACTATGGGTTAGTATAGCTAGATTTATATGTGAGTCAACTACACTGTTTTTTTTTGTATGAGATTATATTTCTTTAGGGTGTACATCGATTTCATAGTTAAATATATGCTTATACTTTTATACTTTTAGCAGTTATACTTTTAGGTATCCATATGTTACTACAATATTTATCTACCATTTGCAGATCTACCATCTACCATTTCTGCTAGTTTAACTTTCTTTCCGTGCACTGAGAGAAAAAATGATTGATCTAATTAAAATTATGGTTATTTTTGGTCCTAACCGTTTGGTTGTTCTAACACGAAAAAGATAGTAACATGCACATAAAGTTATTATCACACGGAAAAGAATTTCAATTCGTGTAACTAAATAGACGAAAAATAATATCTCTGTTATTGTAATCGAAAACATTCGTCTGAACATTTTCCGCTACATTAAAACTCAGTTAAGGTAACTGAGAGTAATTTGGCTGAGTAGGAGTCTCCTACAGGAATCTTCCTGTTTCTACAAATGAGTTATTTATCTAGTCCCCAGACAACAGAAAATACAATTACACTAACTGAGTTGTTTTTTCTATGTGAACTGACATTATATAATAGAATGTAACATAGAACAACAGAATAATTTCCATAATTTACAGTAATTATTTTTTTACGTGATTATATGGTTATAGATATCAAACATTTTTTCTTAGTATGTGATATCGCAATGTTGCTTTCGCCTTTGCGCGGTCTCGAGGAAGTTACAGAAAAATAAGTTCGGATTTCAACGTCCTCGCGTAACTTCAAAGCGCCCACGATAGAGCGGCTGGACTTTTCTAAAATGAGAAATATCGTCACGATCCTCCCGCTCCTCGAGACTGCAATACGACTTACGACCATCTCCCTTCGACTCGATTGTTGTTACATTACGTGCACTCTCATACCACTTGCTGTCGAGTGGATTAGAAAACGATGCCGACAAGCGCTTGCGGTATCGATAGATGTCAATCCGCTTGCTCGTACACGTAAAAGCCACTTGAGCGCTGCTTGACAGATACTCCCGCGAGGCTAATTACCGATTCCACGTCGCATTAATGAACTTGCTTTGACTTGTCCCCACTCGACATCACCGCGAGACCTTCCCTGCGCTTTCACGAGCGTCGGCGCGCCGGCCTCTATGTGGACGTGTCTGGGAAGAACACCTAGCTGCCCGTGCGGATTAAGCCGGCGTGCAGCTTATGCGACGCGTCGAATATATTATGAGCGCCGCGGACTAGTTGATATCAACCGAGCGGGGACGACGGGGAAATATACAAATTATGGACCGTCCTTGTGCAGCGCGGGCGGCCTCCTCCTCGCGCTCTCGAAGGTATCGATTAAAAATTAAAATGCGCTGACGTCTGTTACTGCTATATATCCGATCGATCATTCGGCGGGGATTAACCTATACGACGACGAATGCAAATGATGACGTTCGCCGGCGCGGTCGACATTATGATCGTAATTTTAGGCGATTTAGCATAATACCGAAGTTTCCCGATGCGACAACGTCATCGCGTCTAGCCCGCGTTTCCAACGGCATGGACCGAGAAGCACTGTGCTTCCATTGTCCGCGAAGGATGTCGGGCCATTCATATTCATATTCCGCCGAGAGCTGCGGCCTGGCCGGAAAAATTCAGTGACTCGTCTCGGGGGCCTCTATCACCGACACGGTACGCTCCAACGAATCCTAGTTATCGTAACTACGAGGGAGCGCGTCGCCGCGAGACCATCCCCAAAGTGGGTGGACGCAGCTTGAGAGGATCGTACTGGGACATGTTGTTATATTTGAGCATAGAGCCTCGTACGCGGAAAATATGGGACGAAGCTGCGACCCACCGTCGTCCGTCTTGTTCTCTCAACGCGCGCGTTTCGCGCGATCCGGCAGGACGGAACGTACGGCGATAAAAGTGTCTTACGATCGTCATTCTTTCGCGAAAGGAAAGATAACACTGCTGTCTCGGTTACCTTTCGACCTCCTCTGGCATTTTCCCTCCGACTATGGCCAAAGGAAAGTTAATTGAGTGCCCTTTTTTTTCTCCCGCCTATTACCTTTCTGCATTTTGTAGTTGGTCGAACGACATTTGCTGTACTCGGCAAACTCTAATTTGTAACTTGAATCGCGGAAACGACATATTTGCGATATAATGAGAAAATTTAACGAGCGACTCACGTCGCGCTCGCGACGCGTGTGTTCCAGGTGAAAAAGAGAAAGAGAGAGAGAGGGAGAGAAAGGTAGAGAGAAAGAGAGAGAGACAGAGAGAAAGAGAGAGCGAATGAGAGAGAAAGAGAGAGAGACAGATGTCGACGGATGTCGACGAGGTTGCCTTTCATTAGCGAGAAACACGTTCGATTCAGCGCCAATCATGCGGTACCTACTGATGCTCCAGATACTAATCGCCGTGGTGCAGCCCAACCTCGAGGCCAAGCAGCGTGCGCCTAACGTCAGAGGTGAGTTTTGCATTAATACAATGATATCTTTGTGCTCTTAAGAAACGTAATTCATCCACGACACATCAATCTTGTTCGATCATCTCGCGATTTGGACGCGACGATGTCGTAGACGGAGGAAGCTGCTCTCGATATGCCGATTGCCTGCGTCCTCTCCATATCCAGCTTCTCCCGCGATCCGATAAAGAGGGAGAGGCAGGGAGACAGAGAGGGAGGGAGGGAGAGAAATTCGTGATACAGGCCGAAATACGACGGAATCGCGCCGGTTCGATTCGCATGCAGTCCCGCGTGTCCACTTTCTCGAGTTTCTTCGACTCGCATGAAAACTGGCCGCGGCGGGTTCTCCAGCAAAGAAGCCTTACCTTTGCGGGACGCGCTCCTATTAAGAGCACGAATAGGAGCGGGTCGCAGACATCTCGACGCGGCGCGGCGGATTTTGCAAGCGGCAAAAGTGGGCAAGAAAGAGAAGGAATCGCGCAGTTCCTCCGGAGTAAAGTCGGGGTGTGTCGTAAAATGCTAATTCCCGGCTTATTTATACGTCGGGACGCCTTAATGGCTGTTAAAGGCTGATGCTGATTTTTAATTATGCCGATAAATATTTCGAGTGTGTGTCTCGGCGGTGTAGTGGCGCGGGTCATCACTCGAAAGACTCGTAATTGATTATCGTCCGGCGATGCTCGGGGAATGACATGAATATTGTGCCCGGTTTTGGCGGCGCCGCGCGATTTCGCCGATCTTATTGGCGAATATCGACCGGCGTCCGCGATGGTTGGCGGACAGCCAATCGGTATAACTTTTAGCGCTGTTCCTGACGTGAGTGCGCCGTACAGATAAGATGCTGATCCCGCAAAGCCGCGACGTCGCGATGCCGTTCGAATCTATGGCGATTCATACGCTGTCGAGCACGCGTGTGTGGAAATTAACAAATGTATACGTTTGATTAATCAAATCAAATCAAATAATTTAAATCAATAACGTGATAAAAGACGCGCGAGAGTCACGCGTGTGTATGTTCGGCACGATCGACACGCTACCTATTTGTATCTGACGATCGGTGAGAAAATGCATTCTTGTGTGCACGTGTAAATCCGAGTCGAAATTTTGACCTTACTTTCAGCCTTACTATTCCATTTAATATTTATTTTGATATTCTACATCAACCTCTTTTGATTCTATTTAACTCATCCGAGTCGAAATTTTAATTTTACTTTTAGCTTCACTATTCCATTCAACATTTATTTTGACGCTAAAGAAAGTGAAAAGGGAAAGGGATTTCAGGCATGATAAAATTAAGAGTAAATTGTATCATTAGAATTAAACCTACTTTGCTCCTGCTGCGTTGCAAAAATCAAAGTTTAATATAGAGCCAAAGACTCAGGAAGTAGCTCAGACTGAACGTTCCTTTACGTTATTTTGCAAACAAACACGTAAAATTTTAAGTTATTGTTTAAAAAAGACTGATGAATGATCGCGCGTTACACTGAAGAAAGGATTCTGTTGTCGAAACGAAAATTTAATACACCGAGCCAAAATTCGCTTAAAATAGGAGCAACCAAATATTTGGTGATTGCAACCAAACATTTAAATGTCGCTTATATGTGTTGTTTTCTTACTAATACATCCTACTTGGCACAAGTAAAGAACATGCTAATGCCAATCAAATGTGTGTACCCAGAGATATTTTATTTCCAAATATAACAATAATTTGTTCAGTATTTGTTCAATATTATTCAATGGAAGGTATGATGGTAAATGCCATTTGCGTTGTGTGCTCGTATATTGGAACAAGTTGAAAAGGGATTTCTACTTTGCAAATAACTATGTAAATTTTTTTAAAATTGAAAACTATTTTATTTCTTAACTCTAAAAAAATTCTAAATTTCTGAGTGACTAATTAAAGAAAACTGGCAATGTATTGCGCGTGATCATTCGCCAATCTTCTTTAACTAACAACTAAAAAATCTACACGATTATTTGCAGAGTGATGAAAGACTCTTTTGTTCAATTTGATTTAATGTACAATCACGCAACAGAAGTCGTACTTATCGTTATCTCGTATAGCATGTAATCATATAATCTTGTTTGATTAATAACTCCAAATTTGTCTGTGGTTGTTTACAAAACGTTTGCAGAGAAATTTTGTGTTTAGTTTGTCTATACGAATTTCCCACCTGTCGTCAAACATCTCCTTGATGAGAAATTTATTTCGGGGTCCTTATCAGGTTGATACCAATCAATTTTCTTATTTCTATGAGATGATATTATCGAGTCCTAATGATTAATAAGATCCTATTTACTAATAATCCTTATTATTGATAAAGTTCTGAATGCTAAGCTGCGTTACATGAATTATCAGGACTTAATAATATCACTCTGTAGATAACTGATTAGGTTCAATCTGATTAAAACTGTAGGATAAGTTTCTAATTGGACCGTATAAAGGATCAAAAGAAGGATGTTAAAAATAAGCTATTTTTTAACAAATAACAATTATTTGTCCATCAGGCCGGGAGAAAGTTATGAAAATCGGGATTTATTATTGCTGAAACAGTTATATGAAATGCTCTTTAAGTTTTGTACTTTTAATGTTTTTAAAATAAAATCAATTGCACATTTATGTGTGGGAAGGTGAGTAGTCCATGTAGAGAACATAATTTTTTATTCCCATAATATACAAAGTATCTCTTTCCTATCTGATATTTTGACAATCAAATGTATAGAAATCATGGGATTTTAAAAGAAAAGATTTAGAAAAGAAGACGTTTTTGACAGAAGTTGTAGAATTTTTAGGAAAGTATCGGTCAGGGGACGAGTTGATAGAAAAACAGTGACTCCTCCTTGACAACGACCCGCCAATTAAAATAATAGCTAATGAAAGGAGAGTGATTGAGCGCAAAATAGAAGAGAGTTCTCTTGTACTATTGTATCGATCAAATTATTTGTATAAACTATTTGTAAACTATTTCGGCTAAATTATCATTAAACGTTGTTAGTCTAATCTTTTTTAAACGTGTACCTGTCATAGACGCACGAACACAACAATATATGTGACGGCGTCGCGAAGCCCAGCGATAAGCTACGTGGTAAGCTTTCTCTGATTTTTTCCTTCTTTTCTTTCACTTCTCAAAGCATCTCAAACAAAAAATTTGTTAGGTAAGGACGAGAAAATGTAAATAGAACGTTTTTCCTTCTGGATCCCTCTGTATGTCAACGTACAAACATTGCGTAAAAAAAAAAAACAAAAAACAGACTTAGCTACATTTACTACTCACTTTTCAAGACATAAATGTGCAACAGATTTTATTCTAAAGATATATCAAGAGTACAAAGCTTAAGAAAATATGACTTCATATGACTATTTCCACAATTAACGATAATAAATCCCGATTTTTCTTCCTGGGACCTGGCAGACAGATAATTGTTATTTTCTGTTTCCAGAGGATCCCGCACGAACAGTTTTCAATGATTAATATAGGTTCCGCGATTGGACGAAAAATGGCCTACTTTTTAACATCCTCCTGCCAAAGTGCTTCGCGCAGTTAGACGTCAGCTTGAGTACGCGAGCTCTGTCTGGTCTTAAGCTCCATTTACGCGATCGTACTTGCGTCGAATCGTTTGTCAAACGTGTGTCCAAAGACGCGACAGGTCGGAGTGATGGATAGCGTCTTTCTTTCTCGGCTGCTTTCGCGCGCGCACACGAGCATACGCGCCGAGCCGGCGTGCCGGGGAAAACTCTCGCGCGCTGCTTCGTTAACATCGCGCGGAGACGACGATCTTCCGACGTGACCGGCGCGCGAAGACGGATTTCGCGAGCGATTCTTAGCGACCGAGATACAAAAAGAGACCGGATTTCACGGGGTGCGACGCAACGCGAGCAATACAAAAACAAGCCGACGCGAAAGACAATAAGTCGCGGAGAGAAGTGCTCGGCGTCGCGTTGAGAGACGCGGGGTCCTTTTCAATGTAGATCGCCGTCGGTAGCGTCTCCTAATGAGCCCGACCGCTCGTAAATATTTATTCGTCCCGTAGGCGAGGAGACAATACGCGAGACGTCGAATTATACCACCGGGACCGCGGAAGACGGACGGAAAGGAGAAAGAGAAGGAGAGGAAGAGAGAGAGAGAGAAAGAGCCATTTCGAAATTATCCTCTCGTTAAGGGGTAGTTATTATGATCAGGCAAAATTACACGGCGTGCGTGGGGGACTTGTTTACCGAACTGCGTGGCCTGAGAGCCCGGGTTGCGGGTAACTGACACGGAGCAATTTGTCCGGCTCGCGATAACCGCCGGCGTCTCTCTTTGGTGATTGCTGAATTATTAACTCGCTGGGGAGGTAACGTAATGACGAGACATTAGTGCGGTTTGCGCCTCGTCGCGCCGATTGCCTTTCTCTCTTCCAGTTTGGAAATTAGCCAGTCGTGCCGGCGCGAAAGAAAGCAACCTCCTCGAGATCCCGCGAGATCGTTTCCGACGAAGCGAGAGGCGCGACGAATCCCGGGAATCGGCAAAGTGTAAATGCTGAGAGAAAGAGACAGATAGATAGATTTATTCAATCTGAGGGAAGTAATATCTTTAAACATACAAATACAAATACAGAGAATACAGCAAGAAATAATAGATAGTTAATAAGTTTGAATTAAAATAAGATTTCTGCAATTATAATAATAAAATAATTCGAGCCGAAATTTGGTCCTATGTTAAACCTTGAATTCTACAACACAGTAGGAGCTAAGTTAGTAAAGTAGGTTTAATTCTAATGATATAATTTATTCCTATTTTGATTCTGATAATATCTGAAATTTTCTTTTTTATTTTCTTTAGCGTCAAAATAGGTTATATTATAGGCTTCAGAATATCAAAATAAGTGTTGAATGGAATGATAAGGCTGAAAGAATAGAAACAAAATTTTTACTCGGGAATAGAATAGAATTTTTACTCGGGGCTAGATGGACAAAAATAGTTATGTTTTACAATGTTTGAATATTAAACTAATATAGTGTAAAGATGCGCAACAGTTTAATCCTTAAAAGTTTTAAGCTCACAGCACATAATCTTGAAGTTTTTTAAAAAGTAGATTTTGGGAGGACGCTAAAGAGGAAACGTCAATGATATTTACAAACAGGGAATTCTAAAGATATATCACCGTTACACTAGTGGAAAGATAGGAGAACAACTCGTAAAGATAGGAAGGCGATTGAGGATAATATAAGTCAGGCAACCAATCTGAAGTAAGCCTCTATGTCTTACAGTCAGCTATTCCTCACAAATCCTCACAAATACGATATATGCGCGTCGTACTGAAGCTCATATGTGAAACCAGATAGTTGAATTAAAAGAACTGTGTAATTTGATATTTTGTTTGGCTGTCAAATCACAAAATGCAGCTGCGCAATAATCAAATTATGGAAAAACTAATGATGCAATTGCCCACGAATTCTATAATTAAAATAACAAATAAATAAATAACAAATCACGATGCATGTTAATTTGGTAGAGCAAAAAAAGAGAGAGAGAGAGAGAGAATACGAGGAAAACCGTACGTTCACATATGTTGTTGCGAGTCTAAGGCAGAAAAACATCTCGCAAGTTGCCGGTACAGAACCATGTCCTGTGATCAACATGGGAGCATTCTCCTTCGTTCCCAAGGTGTATTTCGAGTGTATTTGTCGATCTTGCGAAGATTACGCGCAAATGACACGTGTCTTTGCTATTTCTGTCTTTGCCCACGTAGTACGTAGAGTACACAAGAGTTGGCTCCCGTGACCACTGGATGCAATCAATGTTTCGATTGAAAACATATCGACCCCGTACTCCGGCCTCCCGATTTAGAACGGTGTGGACCGCCGTTTGAAATTGGTTTCCTCGGGATTGAATGGGGGATCACAAAATCGTTTAGACGGATTCCGATTGGAATACATATAATTGCTCGGAGCAACCCAATTTACATGTTGGTCCCGTACGCTCGTTACATATTCCGGCCGGCATTTTTAATGACGGCGAATTCCCGTCAGCGTCAAAAGGTTTACAAGAGATTGGCCGCTGCCGCGACATAAATTATTGACGCGAGCGCTGGAAACAAATAAATAAATAAGTAAATAACTACGCAGAGAGAGAGAGAGAGAGAGAGAGAGAGAGAGAGAGAGAGAGAGAGAGAGAGAAAGAAAAAGAGAAATTCGCAACGTCCACGTTCGTTTCCGCGCGCGCGTTGAATAAAATGCCCGTCGGTCCGCGAAATATCGTAATCCCGAAACATTCCACGCACACGTCGAAGAGTCCGTATCCTTTTTATCTTCCGACGAGAATCACGGACACGCGATGGCGCCAAACGTTCGCAAAATCGACGACGACGACGAGATGGAGCAGAAGGAGAAGAGGAAGAAGAAGAATAAGAGCCAAACGCCTAGCCGCCGAGCCGATCTCGCGTTCGTAAAACCAACACGACGAGGCGCCCATTCATGGCTCGAACACGTTGAAAAATCGCCCGTTCGTTCGCCGCATAAATGCAAGGACCGGCCGAGCGGCGCGGCGCGGCGTGGGCGCGCCGCGCGTATATATCCGTGGCAGCATATTATAGTACAGCACGGCCACAAAAGCGCGCGAGAGAGAAGTGCGCGGCGCATCCGCGCGCACGCAAGCGCACCTGCACAGGGACCCTCGGACGCGCGCGTGCGCATGCGCGCGCGGAGGCGACCGCGTGGGCAAACGCTGTCAATGGACCCCGATACTCGCTCGCGCGTGTGAGATTCCTTTCCCTCCTTCTCCTCGGCCACGGTTCGGGCTTTGATGCTCTGGACACGCAGCTTGGGTTGCAGCCGTGAGAGATAAAAGATAAACCGCGTGCGCGCGTGTAGGCATGCACACGCATGCGGAATTCGCGAAATCCCAAAAACGCTACGGAGTAAGTGGGCGCGCAGATGAGACGGCGCGAGACTTCATTGTCGGGAGATATCGCGACGATTTGTCTTCGACTCCGTGCGTTGTCCAACAACTCGATCTGCTTGTCCTGGGTGTCCTGGGTGTTCTTAATTCATCGTAGATATGCGCAATTTCGTGGAGAAAGAGAAGTATGATAATATGGCGGCGATATAAATTTCAAATAAGGACGACGAGCGCAAGATAAATAGACGCGAAAATATGAAAACGTCGTATCTTTTATCACGCTTATGATAATGATGTTTCTTTTTGGTTTCTTTTTGGTTCAAAGCAAACACGTAACCTTGCGGGACCAGAAGTCTCTCTCTCTCTCTTTCTCTCTCTCTTGTATTAAAAAAAAAGAAAAGAACTAAAACGCCATTGCATTAAAATCAAATTAAGATCGAAAGGTCAACACAACAACCGAGTTTTTTGGCTTCGGTGTGCCTCGCGACCAGTTCTCTCCACTCTTATTACCGGTCTCGCGTGAGAGCCCGGCGCGCGCAGCGCGATTATAAATAAAATATATGAAAAAGGTCAGCCGCGTCGAATCTCTGTCCCTCGTCGTATAATACCGCGCGTGCCCCTTTTATCTCCGTTAAACGTTCGCGACATAAATCATAAGGAGTCGTGCGTGTACACCGGGGCGGGAGAAAGATTCAATGGGCGATACGTAACGCAAACACTGCCTCGCAACGGCCATTGTGACAGGTACAGCGACGACCCCGCTTGCGACTTAACGCGATATTGTGCCCAGATGCGTTAGGTGCATCTATCTCTCCGCGAGATAATAAATTGCAAACATAACCAGCCATTTACCCGAGTACACTTATTCCTCGTGGCCGCACGCTACACGGACATGCGCCTTATCTCCGGTAACCATTTCTGCGGAACAAGAACTCCGGAGATATTTCTCTCAAGAACCAAGGGTGCCTCTGATGCTGCGCGCCCGGCACATCGCGGCGAGAGAATCTCAGATATTTTCTGTAACCTGGTCGCCGCACGTTGCCCTTTATCTAAATCCCGCCGCGAGAGCGACACCGCGATAACAAATATCTGCTTTACGGAGGAGTAAAACTTTACACGCCGGCTAAGACTGCGGCGAGCCACCGATTTACGATTTACTCCGCGAGATCCACCCGCGCGCGGGATCCCACGTTCCCGTACACGAAGATGATTCATATGGGGGAACACAGCGCGAGGAATCGCCAGCTTGTCGGGCCGACCTCCTGCTTTCGACGTCACGGCACTCTCTTACTGGAAATCTGAATCAAATTTCTTGCGCGTGCAAAATCATACGATTTGTCGTGAGTAACACGCACGCATGTGTGTACACGCACATGCTGATACGTCTCTCCTCACCATGTCGCGCGGACAAAACAGAAGCGGCGGTGCGAGTTGGCATTAGTGGCAGAAAGAGCCGCGAACTGTAGAGTCTGTTCCCCGGGGAGCGCCGGGGAGGACATCGCCGGTGAGTAAACTCGAGCGCGCCATCGGCACGTGAGAAATTTCCCCGCGTCGTCTGACTCGACATCGCAGTCACTTATCGAACGTGTAAACTACCTGCCACTGTGTTTTCCGGCCGGGACAGTGCAGTAACGGACTTCACCGATTTCCCCGGGGCCACCGAGTTACGATATCTCCAGCGATAAGAAACGATGAACTCGAGAATCCGACGAGAAAGACGGAGAGAGCGCGCGCTCGATAAAGCTTGACGCATTATACCGTAGCGATACGTAAGCGCGTGAACAAGACGAGTCGCGTCGTGCTGCTTCACCAGAGAATGAATAAAGAGCACGACTAAAAATTTACCCAATCCTGATCGGATTGGTGCCAATTTGTTATCTGGTTTGTATGAGATGGTGTTATCGGTTTTTCAGGAATAAATCATGTAATACAGTATGGCAATCCGGAATCTTGTTAACCCTTTGAGCAACGGTACAAAGAGAGCGGCCAAGCTCTCATAACTTTTTAGCCCCATTTTGTCTTATTCGACATCTTAAATTATAATTATTGTGTGATGGATTAAAGTGTCAAAATGATACGTCTCACCATTCGGGACAAAATGACCTAAAAAATATATATTTTGTCAAAATAAATGGTTTCGAAATAAATCATTGGAACCCTTACAAAAACGTATAGAAAATATTGTAAGAAATAAGAGATGAAAGTTTTTACCAATAAAATATATATAATACGGATTATAAATGTTAATAATATTTATTAATTTAGGGTAACATTTACCAACTCCAATTAACTTAATCGTCGATTAATCCCGTTGTGACCAGCAAATAGTTTTTGACCAACTCTGCTAGTTGAATAGGTATAATTAAATAGCTATAAATAGTTACAATTTTGTCAAAAAAAAATTCAAGATTTCAAATACCGCAAAATGAGGTTAAATTTTGCCGTACTGTTTACACTATTTATTTTCTCAAATAGTGATTTTTTCACGATATAATCGATTATAAATAAATTTGTTCACGCATTTTTGTTAGTTTTTTGTCGGCTTTTATACTATCATCCTTAAATTTTTGATCTTCTTTTCTCGTATTAAAAGAATAAGAAACTAATACTGATTAATTTGCGCGCGCAGAGTCAAGGTATAAATTGGCACAAAACATTAATGCAAATTTGCACCTGTGTGCCCTTGGTGTTTTCGGTGTTCAGATGTATGCACTCTCCGAGAGTTAATAACAAGAATTATTAGTAACTAATTTAAACTACTGGGTGTTGCCTGGGTTTCTCATATCTATAGAATATCTAAACTAAATTATCATAAAGTGTCAAGGGAAAATCAATGGGGAAGGGATAGAGTGTCGAGATTTCCTGCAACCTATATGTTCCGCAGGATCCTACAGAATAACTATGCAAATTTTAGTTTTAATCGATTATAGGATTTTAGAGTTAACAGGGAACATACAGACAGACATCCTATTTTATATATATACATATTATATTAGGATCTTATTAATCGTCTGATATAGGCGCAGTATCTGATAGATAGTTTTATATCTCAAATTTTCAATGTTTATTGTTTATGTATTCTCTTATTATGATCTCCTCCACAGTTTAATATTTGCCGAGTACGAGGGAAATTGAATAAACAATGCGAGGACTCGGCGTCTTATCAAAACCGAACGCATGTTGTTAGTTATTAAATTTTCAAGTATTTGTAGCCCCGTAAAAAATATAGTACCGCTTATAAAGTAGAGAATGGGTAAAATTATTAGATAAATTAAGGTTTGATGGGAGAAAGTATATAATAGTGTACGTTGGACAAAGATATTCTTGACAGATATACACTGTCTAATACTTAAGAATTTAGCGACCTGCTGCAATTATTTCCGATGTGATAGATTCTCGCGATGTTTGTTTGATTCTTTCTCTATCTATTTGATAATACACGGAAAAAGAATCTTGTTAAATTAGCCAATTTTTGGGATGAAATATAAATTCCAGAAATTCTAATTGAATTATCAGAATTTAGTCTAAATTATCAAAATTTCTAGTTAACTCCAACAGAAATCTAGTGATTTCAATCGGCATTTCCGAATCGTTCGTATTTCACCAGAAATTCATCGAAACAAACATTTTGCTGTGTATGATTGAGAAGAATTGACTTATATTTTTGAAATACATGTTGCAATCATTTACACTATCAAAAAGTTCTACTCTTGAGGGTTAATAATACCCGATAACATCATCTTATATAAACTAGATAACTGATCGGGATCAACTAGATCAGGGTTATGGGATAAGTTTCTGATCGGGAGTCCGTACGGAAAAAAAAGATTTGCTAATATATGGACAACTAAAATTATTAACTGCAGGAGCAAATTTTCTTGCTTTCATAGCAAAGTTATTTAGTTGTGATAGCTAAAAGATTTGCTAATATATATATATATATATATATGTATATATATATATATATATATATATATATATATATTAGCAAATCTTTTAGCTATCACAACTAAGTAACTTTGCTATGAAAGCAAGAAAATTTGCTCCTGCAGTTAATAATTTTAGTTGTTCATGTATTAATAAATTTTTTTTCCGTGCGCGTTAAAGTTCGTGGCGCTTCGTCGATGGATGAATATTTGCTAAACGTACGCACGCGGGTGTCCAAGTAGATGAGGAGCAAGATTATCTCTCTTTCTCTCGAAAAGGATCACTGCTGCAGCCTGCTCCGATCTGAGACCGCGTGGGCTTTATTCGTTATTGCTGATCGGCCACGACCCACGCTCGACAGCATCTTCTCGTCCTGTCTGCCCCCGCAGGTGCGAATCAGTCACTCTTCTCGGACAACGTACATACACGCCACTCCCGCTAAGTGGCGAAATAATAGCGGCAGTCTGTGGCGGCCGCGGGAGCAGGTCGTTTTGCGTCCGCGGCCTTATAGTCGGCGTTGCGCACCGTAAATCACGAGAAAATATCGTTCACGTCGCGGGAAACCAGGGGGAGAGAGTGTCGGTGGGAACTGCCGATCCGAGAAAGCCGGTCTCTTTTCGGCGAGGCCTTGAATCATTTCGATGATCGAAACCGCGAATCGTGCATCATTGCGAAAGATTTAGCCCATGAAATATCCGATAAATCGCCGATACATATTCGTACGTGTATCAATAAATTATAATAAATTTCGAGATCCCTTCGCGCTGTGCGTACATTTTAACCTTGACGACGTATTGCCTCAAACATGAGATCGAATTCGCTTAACAGCGCTTCCAACGCGACGTTTCACGTCGCCGAGCCGCGCGACACAATTTGCAAACTCGAGACAGCGTCGCGAGAGTCTCGCAAAATGCGCTCACAAATTGCCACGGGAGCAAGTGTCGTCTGACGAGCGTGTCAGGTACGCATTTAATTAAATGAAAGGGTGAACATCGAGATCATCGCGTCGCGTGCTTCATCTATATCCAGCCATGTGCGAGCATCGGTCCGCCGTCACCGACAACAACAATAACATTGAGAAATAGTCCCATGGACGTAGGAATATCTGAACGGAGCACAAGGTGTCTCTATGAACGTGGGGTGTGAAGTTTTAGGAGTGACAGGAAATATCCGTCGCGGCCATCTTGGTTGATCAAAATTGCTATATGCAGAGTATGTCATAAGGTAAGGTCAATCAACTAGGCTACAGCGGGGTAAATTAAATAGCGGAGGAATTTGGATAATATTAAGCGTTTGCGACAATTTCAGAAAAATATGAGACATCTTGTTTTATGTTTGAAGTATGCTATATATTCATATTTTTATAGTATATATCATATTTTTCTGAAATTGTCGCAAACACTTAATATTATCCAAATTCCCTCGCTATTCAATTTACCCCGCTGTATCCTATGAAGTGATAGAGCTTGAGAATACATAATATATAATATATATTATATAATACATAATATATAATATATATATTATATACATATATATATAAACTTTTTTATGATATATAAACTTTTTTCATGATGTATAAGCTTTTTTATATTTGTTATGGTTTAATAAACACAACGCTTTATACAAATGTACAAAAAGTGTTGGAACCTCTTAATATTTCGAAAATTACGCATCTTTGAAAAAAAATCTTTTATTCAAGAGAAAGTTCTACGGTTTTAAGTGATGTATTACGTAATAAAATTAGTATAATCTTGAATAGCGTTGTCATTGTTACATAAGGATCACCTTACGTAAATTTTTGAATAGAAGTCCCTATCTTTTATTGTATATTCTTGTATCTTATTTCTAAAGTTTTCCAAAACACTTTAATAAAGTTCTTTTTTGTCAAATACCTTTCAAATCATGAGCCTTTAAAATTTAAGGTGATCCTTATGTAATCTTGACAACGCTCAAAGTCATACTAATTTTATTAAGTAATGCATCACTTAAAATTCTACAACTTTTATGTAGAAAAACATTTTTTTCAAAAATTAAAAAAATTAAAATTTAAAAAATTAAAAATTAAAATTAAAATTAAAATTTAAAATATAAAATTTAATTGAAATTTATAAAATTAAAAAGTTTTAACACATCCTGTACACCCGTATAAAGCGCTGTATTTAAACCATAGTAAAGACAAAAAAGTTTATGTATATTATATATTCTACTCAAGTCCCTCTTTCACGCCTCCTAATTGGTTGTTCTTATCTTTTGATATATCTTGTATGTAACCAACGAAATACGTAGACTCAGATATATATTTTCACGTCATGCGCAGTCGCGCGGCGTAATTTTGACCGAGGCATATTGTTTTAAAGTTATGTATTCTATTTACCATTCTGTAAACTGAAATAATGTCTGTAGCAAAGAGTTTTATTCTCTTCTATAATATGCCTGATTATTAAGCGACATGCTGCAAAAGTAGGAAAACCGTAGAATGAAAGAATAAAAATACAATCAGAATGGAGATAATGGAATTTGTGACGTCAGAAGCGAGGAACAACATGCTGATGGAAGTTGCGTGCCATTTCTAAATAAAGATAAATATGGACGAAAGAGCACTTGAGACTGTTTGAGCATACTTGTAAAATTGTCCGAAAGGTATTCCTTTCCCTTTCCCCTGACGATTAATAAATAGTCATGTAATAAATGGTAAAATGAGGCATGCAGACAAAACAAACTCATTTCATCATTTTACATGTCTCATTTCACCACTTATTATATGTCTATTTATTGATCGTCGGAGGAAAGGGATACCTTTCGGACAATTTCACAAGTGTGCTCAAGCAATCTCCAATGCTCTTTCGTCCATATTTATCTTTATTTAAAAATGGCACGCAATTTTCAGCATGTCATTTCTCGCTTCTGACGTCACAAATCCGACATGGCCGGCGAAGTATAAGGAGCCTTAAGCTTTACTCCGCGGAAATATGCTCCGTCCAGATATTCCTACGTCCATGGAATTGCGTCCTATCAGCAATGCCGGCCGTTCATGTTCGTCCGGTCTGCGCGAGCCCGCCGATCCGCAAAAATAAAATTCGTTTGATTTGCTCGCGTCGCACTGGCGCGTTATCGCGGGCTTCATCGATCAGCGTATCTGTTGGAGCGCGACACGTGCGCGCGTTCGCAGTAACGCGCACGGCGCAGCGCACCGCTCACGGAGTGCAACACGCGCGCGCGCACGCGGATTAACGAGGGCACGGACAATAATTAAGTTGTGCCGCGGTGATTAATTGCGCCGTCTCCGGTCGACCCGTTCCGTCGTTCGTAAGGCAGGCCGCGCGACGAATACCGCGCGCGACGCAATGCGTCTCGTGTACGCGAGCGCGTTTCAGCAACACGACACAAATCGGGGAAATTGAACGTCGTCATGAACGCGGAACGCGAGGAAGGTCACCGTTGCAGCGACGAGCGGTCATTTTTCCAGCGATTATGCGGCAAATGTGCCGCGGATATTGCGCCTAACGGCCGCGTTACGCGATAGTAACGATCGGTACAGCCGCGACCGCTTTTACGCACTTTGCGCGAATTAGTATCGAGCTGATATTTATGACGGCGATACCTCGCAGCGCGAACTTCGCGGCCGCTCGTTATTTCGCTTTATTATCGGCTATTTATTAAAAGCGTCTCAATAAGCTGGCTATCGGCCGCACGTTAGAATGTGTACTCGCCGCAAGAACAAATTGCAATAATATCGGCATACGTTGAGTTATTAATTGAAGGAAATTGACGAATAATCGCGCGGAATACGGTGCGGGATGTGATGATAAATACAATTTGCGTTGTGTGCTATTACATTAAGTTAAAATAAGCGAGGTTTTCTACTATTTTGCAAATAGTCAGTGTATACGTATAGTATACGGTACTATTGATGCCTGCACATTCCTTAGATCGAAATATAGACGGTTTTGGATCTTATGCATATACGAATAAGATTGAAACCATTACAGTGAAGAAAAGTCATTATAACTAGAGCTACTTATGCGATTTTCAACCTCAAATGATCAATCTCAAGTGTAAGGCTTGCCTAAAAGTATAACTTTTGTCTAAAGGAATATCCGGGTATCCATGGCGCCATGTGTATAAAGGATTGCATATGTGCGCAAAGGATAGCTATTCCCTAGCTGTGTGTAATTTCCTAATTGAGAGTTACTAAAAATTTTCGATCTAACGCATTTGTTTCTAGCTAGTCAAGGATCGTGACTATTGATTTATTCGAAGAAACTACGACAATGTCAAACAGCTGTGACACTAGGGCAGCTTGATGTTTTGCTTTGTTTAGTTTTGTTGATTTATAATTGCGACTTTCCGTTCACGAGTTACGCGTAAACGTGATGTTATTAGTGGTAACGTAATCATAAAATATGGATAACGATAAAAGTAAATGCTCGCATTATCTTACAGCTCGTGAAAAGATATAATTTAAAGGTAAGTAATATTCTTCGCATTCGCGAGGTGGCATAACCTGTTTGAGAAATATAATAAATATACTTTTACGTGTGACTGGATATTATTTATCCGTACGTAATTTATCTGTATTATTTATCGTGTTGTAATTAAATATTAAATGTAGATTAATTGGACTCATCGTTGCCGTTCCTTCGAATAATCAATAGTCACGACTCTTGACTATCTAGAGACGAATGTGTTAGGTCGAAAATTTTTAATAACTTTTGATTAGGACACACATAGATAGGGAATGGCTAGACATATATGCAATCTTCTGTACACACAGAAAAGGACTGCATTCAAGTAAATGTCACTGGTTTCAAGTGTCTCATAAGCTTATATATCTGCTAAAATCTATCATAAGTTCATCACGTGCGTCAAATTTATTCAAAATACATTCTGAATCCTAGCGAGCTTAATATTTTAGCTAAGAATATTAAATTCAAACAAATATTTTAGGTTTGCTTACAGCATAAAGCTGAAATAACTTTTTCTGAGACGAAATTTTATGATGTTCTCGAAAAGAGAATAAAGTTTCTTTTTAAGTATACAGTAATGGGCTTTCCTCTACATAATTTATGAGATGAGTAGATTTAAAAACTATTATCAAGAAAATATTTTCTTGGTAGTTAGTGAAAATAACCTTTACTTCAAAGAAGGAAAATAAATCGCTTCTCTTAGTAGTAGAATGATATTTTTCTCTGTGTACATTTTTCAATTATTAATTAAAGAGAAAATCGGCAAATAATTATACGCGATCGTTCGCCAATGTTCGTTAATTAATAATTTATAATTTTACGTGGTTGTTCGCAAAATGGTAGGAGAATTTTTTATTTAGTTTGACCCAATCTATCGAGAGCTTTGTCTCATTTTATGTCTCATTTTATGTCATTTTATGTCTTTTCTTTATGTCTCATTTTCAAACACTATATATCCAATGTATTTAGAATACAAGAGTTATCGCGCGCGGAACATGGGATTATTAATCGAGCGAACTTCAGCAGCGCTGAAAGAAAAGGAAAAATTCCAATGATTCAGAGCCGATTCATCGCGTCTCATCCGCGGAAATCGAGCGGCCGAGCGCCCGGACGATTTGTCAGCCGGCAGGTAAATTCCTTAATGACCCTATTGATCTCATTCGATCGCGAGGATAAACCACCGGCGCGCCGCATTAACCGCATCCGCGGGAACCTTGGGCGCGGCTTATTTAATCAAAGCTATCTCGCGCTCGCCGTAAAAGCGAGACCAGCTGTTGTGGCGGGTCGGCGGTACAGAGTTTCGTGGCGCACAGTGCAACGTTTGTGCGAAATCGGACGCCGGGTGTATTACACCTCGGATTTTCGAGAATACACCATTGTCCGAGAACCATCCCGATTAGCCGTGCGCGCGCGTATGAGATGCCGTATCTCCTCGAATAATTCGCCCATGAGAGAGAAAGAGAGAGAGATAGAGAGAGAGAAAGAGAGTCGAGCTATGTCGGGTCTGAAACTTCGTGGGCCCGACGAGAACGTGTCTAATTACGTGCTCCGATCTCTGCGAAGCGATGTCGCGGCAGTTGGCAGAAGTTCATGCGCTTATATCTCCCGAATCTGAAACTCCATTCACGGGGGTTTTAAACTCCCTTTCTCTCTCTCTCTCTCTCTCTCTGTCTCTCTTTCCTTCGCTTTTTCGTTTCTTTATTGTGCTATTGCATTTCTGCGATTGCATTTCTGCGATTTGGACGTACAAGCAACTCGATTCTTTTCGGAGCTTCATACTTTATCTTACACTCTTAACCATATATCGCGTAGTATCTCCCAAATTCGAGGCACTACTCTCTAAATGAAAACGAGTTACTCGCCGATAGGAAGTATTAACTTTTTTTTTTATATAAATAACGTAAATTTTAAGTAACTTTAATTTACAATATCAAAATATTATCTATTGTTATTCTATATGTGGAACAATCGTAGAGCTTCCAATATTGCGCGCACTGTCGATTTGTTACACTGACTTCGATATGTTACTAGTATTGTACGATCTCTGATTCTGGCGCTCCACCTGATATGATTTACTGTAAACTCTAAAGGTGTTTGAGAACCCCAGGGTGATAATAAACTACTCTACTCTATTCCTTCTCGGGTTCCCTAACGTCTCCCGTGAAATTTACGACGTTACACGGAATCATGATTTTTCCAGTAATTCTCTCCAGTAATTTTCGGAAGGGTTAAGGTGTACACGCAAAATCACTCGCACAGAATAAATTGATTACGACGAAATGATGGAACATCTTTTCCCCTACCGGCCCAAGTTCAAGGTTTTGCGTCGGTCGTAAGAATTAAAGTACCCCGGGGAACACTTCGGCTGGGAATTCGAGAGCTAACGGCCACGAGGATAGTCGCGTTTCGCAGAAGGAACCTTCGACGGCTCGCATAATTTACCGGTCGCTCGCGAGAAACCGCGCGTTTTGCAGACAAGGCAGACTCGTCCTCGGCGCGCAAGGCGAGGTATTTGCTCAGCACAGCGGCACTTACACGGAATTTTGGATAAAGGTCAGCGCGAGTCCATCGAAAGCGGTGTCAAATTTCGATGTCGTAAAAATCGCCGATTAGATCGTGAAGCCGGGAGCCGCGACGATGACGATACGAGACGGCGATTACGAGAAACTCGTCCTAAGGAGACGCGCGCTCTCTTCGGAGCGTCCCGCTGCGTAGTTCGGTTATATTTCCGCGGGTATATATCGTGACGACTTTAATGAATTCGATAAGTAGGTATATGCTAATGGGGGCAGAGCTGGGAGAAGGCAGACGTGGAAGAGAGGGGAGGAGGACCATTCTTGCGGGAGCGCCGATGGCCTGCGCGTAAGATGGACCCGATGAGTGAGTCATCTGGAGGAACTGGTTTCTACCGTAATACCCAGGTATCGCCGATAAAGAATCATTCCGACGCCTAATAACTTTGGCTCCTGCACCTCCGCGATTCGCCCGTGACAACCCGTGGAACCGTGAAACCGGTATCGAAACCTGCGCTCGCATCCTCGGCTCTCCGTATGAGAAAGCGGAGGCACGAACCCTTTCCCGTTGTCGCGAATGACACGATATTCGTGCTCTCGTTTTACGCGAATTGGGATGGGGAGTATCCGAATCTCGCCTGTATTCCTTCTTTTCGTACACTTCGAGGAAAAGACATGGCAATTATGTAGATAACAACTATACGAGCTTAGTGTATGTAGAATTGTAATATGTACAGTTTAATTCTTTACAAGTTTGTGATTGATATTTTAACTACCTCACATAATGTTCTATTGTTTTACACTGAACACTTGACCATAATGTGTAGAGCAGTTTAACGAATCGGTTTTTCGTATAAATTCTTTTCAATTTTATTGTGTTTTTAGCAGTCCAGGAATAAACTGCCTGTAAAGTCTGTCTTGCTAAGAAACATGGTAATTTTCGTTAAAAACATAGCAAGTGTTTTCATAGCGCGTTTCCCTTTAATATATGTAGCATAAATGAAATGGAAGGATATACACAGAAAAATATCTTTTTATTGGTACAAAGGAAAGCAATTACTCAGGTTGCTTTCCTTCTCTTAAGTAATGATTGTCTTCAATATAGAATATCTTCTTGATAATAGTTTTAGAGTATAGTTATCACAAATTTGAGAAAAAATATATTATATATATTATGTACTCAAAAAAAGAATTCTCTTTACAAGAATATTGTAAAACTTTATCAAAGAAAATTCTGTTTGACTCTGTTTAGTAAGTAAACCGAATTTTTATTTCAATGTAATATTCTTGATCGAAATGCTAAACTTACTAGGATCCAGGATGTATTTAAAATAAATTTGATGCTTATGATGAGCACATGATAAGTTTTTGGATATATAAACTTATAAAATACGTGAAGCAAATAACATTCACAGTGTGTATTTTTCTGTGTGCAATGAATTACTGCAGAATATCGATTTATTGCTCGGTTACAAAATCTTTTAGTGACTTTTAATTATAAAATTCCCCCTGTACTTTGCAGTTATTACGACTAAAGTTTTAGTTCGAATAATATAGTACAGTTAGTACTATAAAGTTGTTATAACTATATATAATTGTTATCAGCATATCTTTTTCTGAATATAGATTCACAGCGATCTCGACATCATATTCAAAGATGAATCGTTGTGTCAGTTTAGTTGTCATTCTACGCTCACGTGATGTTACAAATGAGATTACATTAGCAGTAAAGAAACAAAGGATATGTTAGATTGTGCTCCGCTTTCACCTGCAAGCCTGAATTTTGGATTCTTCGCGTCGGGAGAATCGAAAACAAGACGCGCGTGCGTCGATCATCCTTATTGATCGCGGCCGTCGAAGGACCGACCGAAGACGAATGTTTCATCGATTAGATCGTAGCAACGTCAGTCTCTTTGCGCGCATGTGAAGTAAGCCGACGACACTGACGAAGTGTGGGACATACACGATACATACACAACAAGCGGGCGGGTACTAGTATACTCGCGACGATAAATTACGTTATGTCAGACGTACGAAACGCGGGCGCGCGCAGCATCGGCCTTGCGATCGGCTCTGAATTATCGCGTCGATCTGCAATACGGGATTTCCATATGCGCGCGGATCCCCATAAATTCCGCGAGAGGGTCGATCTTTCGGCCACCTCTAAATCTGTCAGACTTTCTATGCGCGCCGAGAGACGGACGGTTTCTTCCCGGGAATCGAGAAGCCGCACGAATAATCGAATACCGGTTAATATCAGGCCCCTCGTTTCGTTTTACATCTCAATCGATCAGCCGCGTCGCACAGCAGTTACGCGGTGACTTATCGTGAGGAAGAAGAGAAGGAAGAAGAACAAGAAGAAGAAGAAAAAAGACACCAATTAATTTCCCTCTCCTCGAAACAAGTTCTGCATTTCTGCGGGCGGCGTGGAATACATTTTGAGATGTACGAGATTCCTCTTCTTTCTTTTGCGCGTTCGTTATTAAGAGAAAGAGAGAGAAAAAGATAAAGAGGGAAGGAAAGAGCAAGAGAGAGAGAGAGAGAGAGAGAGAGAGAGAGAGAGAGAGAGAGAGAGAAATCAAGTTAACACGGTACACCAGCCGCTACGGCGAGAAGCTGCACTCTCGTCACTCCGCTCTCCGGCTCGTGTACAAACGTGACCGCCGGGAGGTTAACTGTCGGCAGGTAACACAGCGGCCGATTAATAACTCCCTACATAAGTCTCATATAATTACGTTAACCCGGGACAGCGCGCATCATCAATTATACGCAATTAGACGAGCCGTGGTAGTGATGGTGGTGGCATAGTGCGCCGCACGTACGTGCATACGGCGTAGGAACGGCCTCGATCCGCGTGTGCATCGGCGTTTACAGTAGTAGGTGCAGCCTGTATGGGAGGTCCGCGAGTATCTCCATCCGCGACGTCCCCACCTGCAGTTAACCCCGACTTGCTCGAGGCGCGCGCCCATTGGTCGCTCCGCCATTTTTCCGACTTTAATGATAATGGGATAATGATGATTACACCGTTCAACTACCTGCACTAGACTGCATCTCTCTCTCTCTTTCTCTCTCTCTCTCTCTTTTTCCCTTGCACGCACGCGTTCCCTCCCGTCACTCTGTGTGTCTCTCTCTCTCCTCCTCCACGTCCTGTTCATCTACCTATCTAGCCGCCTCTCGGCGATCGGCGTCCAACGTGGAAAGCGGATAGATCGATCCGTGCGCCTTGTCAAGGCGACTCGAAGCCTTCGCGCCCCGTCTCGAAGCAACGTGAGAGATTGCTTTGAAACGCAATGAGACAAAAACGTCCGCCGCGTTCGCGGCGTTAGTTGTCCAGAGCGCGATTGATGACTGCGTGTTTCTCCTGTCTTCTTCTCCTCTCTTTTCTTTAATTTAACGAGGTAATCGGGCCGGTTACCTCCGAAACGAGGTAAACGTACCACTTGCCACCACCGCGCGCCACTATCCTCGGCCTAATGACTCGCGCGCAACGTTGCAGGGGAATGCAACAACGAAACGTTGCGTACAATGTGCAATAACGCATTCGTTCACCTTGACGACTTTGTACCACGGGGGCGACATGTCGTCGCCGAAGCGCGGATACGCATATCGCTTCGGAGTTTCCCGAACGAACGTCGGAATGTCAAAGATATATTCAGGTGTCGCGGGTAGTAATAGGCCGTTGGATGAAGGATGCTTCCTCGCGGCTGTATATCAAACGGATGCCATTGCACCGGCGCAATGGCCGCAATGGCCGACCAACAGGCTGATTACTGTTTAATATTAATGTAGAGATGAAATTAGCCGATAAATGGTGTAAATCGAGCCGCCAGCCTCTCTCACTATCGCCACCGGAGTAGGAAACCATCCACTGCGTATCGGCCGGCCCGCGCGTTCCAATTGCGTTCACGTGGAACATCGGCGGTTGCATACGGACGTTTCACGCGGCCGAGCAAGGCTTTAGAGCGATCATGAGAAAACCATTAACCGCAGAAACTATTAGGCGCAGGCTGCCGAGAGCAGTAACACGCCAATGATGTACACCTACGTTTCCGACCGTAATCTCGCGAGATTTCAAGGATTGCGCAAAACGAGTATGGAAACGTTTGAGCCTGTCCAATAAAGTCGCTGCCTCCGGGAACCTCACAGTTTAACGAGTTAATAACTCGCATCTAACGTCGGGAATAAATATGCGCTCCATTCGCTCTTAATTTATTCGACTTTCGCAATGACCAATCGCGCCGTCAAACAGGGTTGCTCGCAAAGTCGCCGTCCAGTCCACCCTTCTCATTTTTCCGCACATACCTGAAGTCAGAATTTTAGTCCAATTTTCAACCTGAACATTCTAATTTTCTGCATATTCTGAAGGATCAGTATATGTTTAACTTTTTCAGTGATGATTTTAAATGATTGCGCGATATCCTTAAGAATCTTTTTTTAAACGTCTAGATTTCTTTGCTTTTTATATATATTGCTGCTTTCTTTGAAAATTTTTTAAAAATAGAATACAAAATAAAATTTGTATTTGTTGTTATGAGTTACAAAATATAACAGTTTAAGTAAATTAAAAGGAATTTAATATTTGTGAAATACATTATTATTATTATGTAATGTTTTATTACTAAACTTAACTTTTCCGGACATATCATTAAAGAGTTAATCAATATAGCAAAGTTCTATTTAGCGCCTCTGAATAGTAAAAAATGCACTTGAAAATTCTAAAAAGGATTTCTCAATAAGACTATTGGTTTAATAGATTTCAGAAAAGTTGATAGGCTTCAAAATATAAAAATAGGCGACAGATAGGATATTCAAGTCAAAAGAAAGATCAAATTTTCGACTTGAATATAGATAACTTTCCTTCTCGATTAGTATCGAGTCGAGTCGCGCTTCCCCGAGTCGAAATTTTGCTCCTACTTTCAACTTCAATATTCCATTAACGCCTATTTTGATATTCTGTATCAATCTTTTTCGATTCCGTTTAATCTACCAACTTTGCTGAGAGGTCCCTTTTCAAGTCTAAAGTAGGGTTAAAATTTTGACTCAGATTCCCGAGTCGAAATTTGGATCCTTTCAGCCTTACTATTCTATTCAACACCTGTTTTGATACTCTGGAATCTACATCAACCTCTTTTGATTCTATTTAACTTATCCGAGTCGAAATTTTGATCTTACTTTCAGCCTCACTACTCCATTCAATACGTATTTTGATATATTCTGAAGCTTATAATATAATCTAATTTTCCGCACATAAAGGTCGACTGGACGACTGGACGATGTACGATCGGCGAAGGAGAAAATAATGGAAATTTTGGACACACGGCAAAGTAACAGAGTAACCATGATGCTAGACGTCTATAATACAATCTATTTTTATATTTTGATGCTAAAGAAAGTGAAAAGGGAAGTTTTGGACATCATCAGAGTCTCAGAAGTAGGAGTAAATTGTATCTTTAGAATTAAACTTAATTTGCTAACTTAGCTACTATTGCGTTGCAGCACTTAACATAGGGCCAAAATTTCGACTCGGGTTATCTCGTTATTTCTCACATTTTTTCGCATAAAGCCGAAGGCCTCGATTATTTTCCGTTCCTCGAGGAACGGATTATTTCGCTTCTAACGAGGAGGACATTGAAAACCCGAGACCAGGCGTCTTCTGCGAACGATACTCGACATGCAGACACTGCCCATAACGACACTGTCAGAGACGGTGCTTATATGAAGACATATCGCCGCAGTTGAACCGCGTCTGCGTTCCTGGCTCTTTTCTTTCTATTCCCCATGTGGCCACAGATCAACTACAATTATTCCATTAAGTGTTAGATCACCGGCAATAATAGAACGAATAGAAACGAGCGATCGATAAGCTGTCGGTTGCGGTGATGCCGGCGGCTCGTCGTGTCGTCAACCATCGCCAGCTGAAAGCGCCAAAGCGACCTTGCGAGTAGATTTCCCCACGGGGACAAGCGAAAAATCGAAGCCTTCTCGTAGCGCGACATGCAATTGTCGCGAACAGATCCGGCCCACGGCTGCGATCGGCCATTGTCACTTTATAGCTCTAAATCCGCCGGCTTAGCGGTCATATCTGTTCTCGCGCGTCTCGTAATTTACGCGAAGAGGCTTAAACCATCCGGACGGCTTCGCCCAGTAGACGCGCGATCTTACTTCGGCCCCGAGAATTTGTCCACTCCCGAAACAGAGTTACGGAGAGCTGTTACAATGAGCGATTAGGCGTGTCGAAGAAACAACCGGTGCTCGTATTCAGTCATCTGTCTCGCCGCTCGGATCGCGGCGCTTAACGAGGGCGTTAATCGAACGCAACGGCGGCACCTTTCTAAAGCGCGCGCGCTTTATCAGAGCAAATTACTGCTCCAGCGTTACGCTATGTAAAGGCATCACATATCAAATGTGAATATTCACTGTTATCTCAGTGATAATACACTGATTGAGAAAGTAAATTACGTTTAACTAAGATATTATATTTTTATATTTCTTTTCAATAACAATTAGAAAAAAATTGTCAGCCTTAGTAGCTAATCTAAGTCACGTTTATCTTGTGAAGAAAGATTATGAAGAAATAATTTTGTACACATATAAGCTATCTCTCAGGTCATTTGTTAAACAATACTATGTCTTGATAATTATGAAGAAATGAGTATATTCACCACAGTAAACAGTTCATTACTTTCCTTAACGTTTTCATTTTCAAGGAATTCATAATTTTAAAAGTTATTAAATATATTAATTGTTACAATATTAATTGTGATCACTCATTTCACTGCACATATAACCTCACTAGCTTGGCTCCAAATTTTAAACTAAAATGTGTATCCTGTGATGATATGTGATTGGTTGTTCAGAAAACGTAAGAATTTAATACTTACAGTATTCTTTCGGCGTTATATTTTATGTTTTACGGAAGGGGAGGGGTTACGAACAGCCGAATACTCGATTGGGATTGGTTGATTTCCTTAAACTTACGTCTTTACGGAATTTTATGTGTGATGCCTTAACCACCATCGTGTTTCGCTCCCATATTATCGCGAAGGGGTCAGCCGCTTTTCAACTTCCCTACCACATGATAGACGCCTAAACGCTTCGGATAAGATTTCACTACTTGGTGCACGCGCGCGAGCCGAACGAGCGTTTAGCTTTTACGAGTCTGCCCACTTACGTGTAATATAATAACGTTACGCTTTATTGCCCGGATGAAATCGCCAACGATAAACACTCAATAAATATGACATATTACTCGGTGACAAATCCTGCTGAATGAAAAGCTGCGCGGCAAAGATGGCGTCGAGTCAAACGCGACAATAGCAAAAGTGCAGTTCGCGCTTTCCTATGCGTGTATCAAAGTTCACGTGGAAATTCTGTCTCTTGTTTATTTCAAGCACTCCGTGCATTACAGATTATTAAAAGAGTGGGAATTAATATTAATTTCGAATATTACGCGAATATTATAATTTTTTCTTATATAAATGTTTTCAATTTTACTGTTTTCAGTAGTGCAGGGATAAATTGTCAGTAAGGTCTATCTTGCTAAGAAACAGAAATAAATGGATATACTAGGAACATGTTTTTTTATAACAACACATTCCATTTCCTAAAACATAAATAGCAAATATGAAATAAAAAACTAAAAATAATTTATAGCAGAATGTTGATATATTCCTCGGTTACAAAATTCTGTATAGTAATCTTTACTATAAGATTTTCTCCGCGTGCAAAACGACGTCTGTATCATAATCAGACTAAATTTTTAAAGAACTAAATTTTTTTATATTCTGCGACACAAATATATGTGTATACACAAATATTATTTCTTCTAATAATGAAATAAATTATTTTCCTATCATATACTCTCTCCTTTATGCTTTCAGGTGTATATACACTGCAGGAACACTTACACGATCACGAGATCGTAATACCGCGCAAGGTGAATCATCAGGGTGATTTGATCTCGCATAATGTAACGCATCATCATCACGAGGATGGGCCAATCGTTCATTATCGAGTGGCGGTGGCCGGTAACGAGTACCACATCGAACTGACAGCGGCCGACAACTTCATCGGCCGCGCGATGGTCGTGGAAAGGCGAAAGCGGGACCTGCACGTTCGCAGCCCGGCGAAAAGTCACGGCAGCAAATGTCATTATCGGGGATTCATTAAGGGCCATCGGAATTCCCGCGTCGCCCTGTCCGCCTGCGACGGTTTGGTGAGTTACACTTTCGATTTTCCGATAGGTCGCGCTTACACAAGTCGATATCCGCGTCACGTTCAATCGCTGAAAATCTGAAAATTTGCGAGAGAGCGTGCCACTTTACACGGTCGTATATATCTGTATTATTAATTCGATACAAAAGGACAACGAGATAAATTCGCAATTGAAAATATATCGCTCTCTATATTTTCTTTAATTAAAACAATGAAAACTCGATCGTGGCTAACAACGGGCCATTACGTCTGAATCGATCGCGCGGCTGTCATTTTTACGCGACGATCTGACGCGGCGCGGCGCGTCGGGAACTAAACAGAGAAACGCGAGCAGAGTTCGAAGCGATATAACATGGCAAACGCGACACGATTGAATCGTCAGCTGCAATTTGCAGACGACAGACGACTCGCCTGTTGCTGCCGACGATCTAATGCACCCGCGCATACGCCGAATGCACGAAGAGCGCAACGAGAGATAAAATCAACGCTGTCGACGCGTCTGTCGATGCGCTAGTACGTCCGTACGTAAGGACGAGGATCGAGAGGGTCCTGCCCGTTAAATTATGAACTGTCGGGCACGCATGCCGCAATCGGGACCGTATATCTGCTCGGTTATGCTCGTGTCGTGGATCGGACATAAAGTTTCATTCAGCGCGACGAAATCCCTCTTGTCTCCGACAGAGAGAAAGAGAAATGGAGGAGAGAGGGAGGAGAGACAGAGAGAGAAAGAGAGAGAGAGAGACCCTCATGCGTTCACGGGATGGTAAGTGGGTGACAGCAGATATATCAAGCGAAACGCCAGTCCGCGTTATCGTGCTCGCGTGAACCACCACGAGAGCATTCGACGCGTATCACCCTTACGGCATACGGAACACGCTTTGGCTCGTTAGGTCTTTTCACTACGAAGTCTACACTGATTTTAAATCAATCATATCGCACTCGCACGCTTGTCTTGCACGACGACGAACGGAGCTCTATTCTATGAACCGCACATACCACGAACTGCAGGACAATACAGGAGAGAAATCGGCAACAAAATGCCCTCATGTGCCGCAGGCTTTGGCGTTGATGACAAGACTGTCGTTCTTCCTTATCTGTCGTACGCGCGCGCGAAAGATCAGACGCGATTATTCATTAACCATGAGGATTAATTAATGGGTTCGGCCGGCGACTCACGGTCAACAGCTCGAGCGCGGCTCCAGCGAAATCGGGTCGAATAGTCTGGCCGTGATGGCGTGCGAGAGCCAATTTTTCAAGGGTGATTTATCGCGTATCTGAAATGCACTCCTTTCGTCAGTGTCGCGACGAGGTGAGCCGGAACTGTCGGAATGAAAATTCAGTCGGAGACAAGAGCCGCGCGCGCTCAGCGATTCTGTTTTCAAAAATTGTTTGCCGACGCTGCCATTTGCGTTATTGGCCGTGCGATTTTTGGGGAACAATGGATCACCCGGTGAAAAGCGAGACGCGTCGTTACGCAAATGACGAATCGCGGATTCTCTCGCGATAGAGATCCACATCATAACCACTTACCACTTCATAATCTTACATTTGAAAGAGATATAATCTCATCTTTAGCGAGATCCTCTTATGTTATAGTCTCGAGGATTCTTCTAAAACCAAAAGGAAAATATTCCAGCTAAAGAAAAAGAGATCTATAGTTACAAAGTGCCACTTCCCGTAATTCCATATGCCAAATGAAAACTTTTACTGAAAAAGCATCTTTCTTTTAATGAGGATGAATAATATCGTGCATAGGATATTTTCCTTTTGGTTTTAAAAACATTCTCGAGGTCATACATAAGGTGAGTCATTTAATTGAATTCTAAAATATCTATTGGTTTCTATTTCTTAGGAGAAAATATATAAGAAATAAATTGTTAGAAGAAATGAATATTGATAATATATAATAAGAGATAATATATAATCAAGTAGCTTTGTTTTAAAAACACAATTTATATTTTACATACATAAAAAAAAATTATTTTTAGAGCTAAAATATTTGGTACGTTCAATTTTTTTTTTTTTTAGGCAATATTACATTTTTTATTTGTGTCAAATAGGATGTATTAATGAGAAAGCAGAATATACAAGCGATAATTAAATTATTTGGTTACCAAACATTTGGTTAACCTTATTTTAATCAAATTTTGTTTCGATGTACTAAATTTTCGTTTCGACAAAAAATCTTTTTTTTTCGGTACATTTTCTTCTAATATAAAAAACAAAAAAATTTTTTTAGAATTCAGAAAACAAAAATTGTTTTAAAAGTGTTTTAAAATACAAAAAAATATTCTAGAACTGTTTTAGAAAATTGTTTTAGGGAATGTTAGGTAACTCACCTTGCATAAGAATATTCTGCTAAGGATGAGATTATATTCATGTGGCTATAAGTTATCAATTTAAATGAAGAAAAATTACAAGCGTGAAATTTCTTCGTCGCAACACGTTAGCAAATTTTCACTTTATTCGCGATTTTTCGTATTCGCTCGTCGACACTATTTCCGAAGGAGGGAACATACGCTCGCCGCGTAAATGCTTGCGCACACTTCTGAGACACTTGAGAAAAAAGCGGGCGCGGCAGGTCGACTGCAATGAAGATTATGCCGCTGAAAGTTGAAAATTTTCCGGGAGCTCTCGCGGCATAAAGCAACACACGATCTCTCGTCGGACGGCCGCGCCGCGGCCCTTTTATCATCATTCGCCGGCTGGAATTTATGAGTATTAGTCTACGCGCCGTAACTGCAAACCGCCGCGGCGGCCGCGAGCCGCAAGAAGAAGAGGAGAAACCGCTCTCTCCGTGCGAGTTTCCTGTGCGCGAGAACGTAAAATCGCGGTAACGGCGTAAAGGGCGGACCGGAGGAATGCGAAGGCACCGGGAAAAGAAGCGTCGGCACAATGGTGGTGCGGGCGAGCGAGCGAACGGCGTAGGGGCTTGCGAGCATGCATCAGCGCAATTTGCTCGCAGCTTCCAGATAATGATTTAATTTGCCACGGCTTGGCAGATTTATGACGGCGCACCTAGTCGTTGTCCACGTACGCGCGCACACGCGTGCGTCGCGGGTGCCTACACGTGCGCACAAGCTGCGCACACACGACACACGCGCTCACGACGCGGCCCCAACGACCCGTACCGGGTGTCCCATCGGCCCGGACTTCGCCTTATGGACGCTCGGTTCTCACGCAATACCGTGTAATAGCTCAATTTTCTCCGCGGGAATCTCGCGAAACTGCATATCGGACGCGGGGTAATCGACTCTCACCGGGCGCGCACATTGTAGAAACACAAAATTTCGCGAAAATGCGGCGCTCCGCGTACGACGCTGGCCGAGACGAGCTGGGCTCGCGCGGATTCGAGCAGAGATATTTGCGCGCCCTGAATATTACGCTGTAATCCCGCCTGCTCATGCTAAGAGTGTGAGACTGAGAGGGAGTAGGGGATATCGGGTCTAGAAGTCACACGAGTCACAAAGCTTATATCTCATTTATAAATGGAAGAGGATATTTTTCTTTGTAATACTGATTGCTTGTATCATATTAACTGAATGTACGAAATGGCTCATGACAGGAATATCACGATCACTTTTTCTAAATTAGACGCGGCGAGTAAATTCTTTTGATCTCTATTTTTATTCGTGCGTTAGTGCGAATTTCTGATCACAATTTCTCTCTCTTTGGTTGCAAGAAATATTATGGATTTAGCTAATTCTTTTCCTACATTTAATTAACAATTGCTGCAACATAATTTATACTCAAATTAAGTGAGGTTAGTTGGCACGCATTACAAGTCTGTCACGTAGCTATGATAAAAAATTATTTTAGATATGACGTAACTTATGTAAGAGTAATGGAAGCATACAAAGTGACGAGTTATACATGTCACAACAGTAAATTCAACTAATATACTATAGAGAAAAAGAGAGCTCAAAGTTATTTTTACAAAGTTTATGAAAATTATTATTTTCTTGGTTCAGTGATTATTTTTGGTTCAATGTTTATTATATATGTCTACAAAATATCACTAACTTTAATAAAACACTTGAAACCTTACAAAAATAATTTGTCTTTTCCTTTACACGAATGACATCTGACAACTAATCCTAACGTTAGATAGTCATATTTACACGACTTTGCTTACAATTTAATAATTTTCTTATATATAAATATATAAGGATAATATTTTTTTAACCTAAAGGTTGTGCCTACATGAAAATTAAGATTATTAAAATATTTGAGAGAATATTAAAAAATTTACATACATACATCCTTTTTTTTCAAAGTCAGGTGACAACCAGATCCGATCTTCCTTAGTTGAGAAAAATTAATTCGGATTTTCGCTGCTTATAAGACAAATAGAGGGACCGACGGCGACGCAGTAGCCGCTTACAGCAGTCGCGATATCGCGTAGGAGTAAGAGAGGGCGCCTAAGTGCAACGAAAACAAAAATTAACATAAATCTTGGTGCAATCGTAAACGTTCGCGCATTGTCGTCGACTGGCCTGCGGGACAGCTGATTTCGACACGTGGCAACTTGGTGCGCGCAACTCTGTTTACCGACGCTTGTCCTACGTAGCGCATCTACCTCTCGCGGGTGCTACTCGCTTTTATTGGGCCGTAAAATCTCCGCAGGTATACACGAGTAGGCACGCGAGTATGAGCACCTCCACGTATGAGAGAGAGAAGTTGGTTTCGACGCGTAACCGCTATAAAACTTGAGCTACTCGTGCTACTTATGTGCTGGTTTATGCGGAACTTAGGGCCCTATTTAACGGCGGATCTCTCTCGTGTCGGTTACGCCGGCCACAAACCGAGATTAAATATCCTCTAAATTTTCGTAGCGACCGAATCCTCGACTTTAGAGACTTTAGATTCCACGCAATGGCGAATGAACAGCTCCGTGACTCGTCCGCCGCGAATGCATAACTCATCGTGTGTACGAGATCGTTCCTTCACTCCCCTCGACGTTAAATCTCATATTACGAGATATTAATGCAATATTTTATAAATATACTCGTTATACAAGTTCCAGATATAATCTCATCCTTAGCGGAATCCTCTTATACAGGATGAGTCAATAAATCTAACAATGTTGAATATCTTCGAAGCAAAAGTAAAAGTATTCTTAAGAGGATGACCTTAAACTAGAAACCTTAGAAAGAAGGCCTTAGGATCTTCGAAGCTATCTCTGCCAGAAAAGAGCATAATCTCTATAAGAAGCTTTTTTTTCTAAGTAGAATAGCTTCGAAAATCTGAAGATCATCTCTGCTTCGAAGATATTTAAGATCGCGATAGTTAATTCACTCTGCATATAGCCTCAAGAGGATTCTGCTAAGACTAAAAGGAAAATATTCTAACGTTCAAAGAAACAACTTTAATTGCTAGAGTTTGCTCAAAGTACTATTTTTCCTATTATTCTATATCCTAACTGAAAACTCTTATTGGAAGAACATTCTTGTTCCAATGAAGAGAAATAATATATTGTGCCAAGAATATTTTCCTTTTGGTTTTAGAAAAATACTCTTCTATATAAAGACTCCGCTAAGGATAAGATTATATCTGATTGGATGAAGCACATCCTGATGCTGTTATCAGGTCTTTAAGTTTGTGAGTCGACCGCAGGACGCGAGACATATCGATTAGAACGAAATCCCGATCGCAGATAATGTCCCTTGGCGTAATTTAAATATACATAAATCCGTATTCATCATAAATATACGTCGAACCATTTAATTTTCGAATCATTGCTCTGTATATAGGTAATACACTGTTTGCACGGACTTTTCTCTTATTGCCTTCGGTTAAACGCAAAACGTGCAATACACATCGATGCGATTTCGCCAATAATCCTCCTAATCGACGGTGATCCGATTGGTGCGCCGCGTCACATGTTTTACAGATTCTCGCGTATTTACTTACAGTATAAACCGAGCAATCGTACCCACGATATTACAGTTGCTCCGAGCGCGGCCGCGCGGCATGTATATGCACGAGAGAGACCAAATGTAATCGGCGTCGATATGTAATGCTCGGTAATTTCAGGCTTGACTGGTAATGGCCTTATCTCGTGGGCTAATCTGACGGTATAGCTGCTATTCCGATGGCATAACGCTGAGTTAGAATCGAATCTAACGATGATCAGTCGTCTTTGGCGTTGCGAGCACTGATTGTATAGATCGTGGTAGCTCGGAAGACATCGGATCGCATCACGCTCTTTATCTCAAGCAATTTAACTCGAATATATGGCGAATTTCACTGCGGTAATCTATTGAGTTGATCCGTAAAGATCGTGCGGATTTTTAAACAGAATTGAAACGCATTTTATTCTTGTTAAAAATAATTTTAATAATTTGCATTTTGTGATAATTTAAGTTAATTTAAGATAAATATTGATAAATATATAAGATAAGGTAAAAATAATTTAAATTACATGTTATAGATATAAAAAGTCCACGGGCATTGCTCTGGCAACACCGGATAGTTCAAGTTAATAATTTTTACAAATGATTAAAAACGCAAAATTTGTATACAACTAATAATATACTATTGTATTTTCATTTCTCCGTTATCCTACAATTATTAAATTCAAAATACCCCAGATGGTAATTAACTAACTCTCCCCTCGAGATCCGAATAATCATTTTATTACCATTGTAAATGCTTCGTCCGCGTGAGTGGAATTGAAATTTTATTTAAGCTTTTACACAGGGTAAGTTCAAAATTCGCCGTCCGATAGCCTTGCTATCTGCAGGACAATCATTCTCGCAGTATCTCGCCTACTACGTTTCCCTCCCTGTCGCAGAAGGAAAGAGAAAGAGAGAACGTATCGTAATTAATTTTATCTCCCACCATGTCCGGTCTTTTACCACGATCGTGGGCGAACATCGCGCCTGCTTGATAAACTCCGCGAAGTACAGCCCGGTCTCCTGCGAGCTATCGCCCAAATCGTTTTTCGCACGGAAATTTTATCGGGCCACAGCCGAGCTTTCTTTTCGACGACGGACGAGAGCTTCCGGCACGGTCGGACAAACGGGACGAATTTTATCCTCGCGACGCTTCAAGAAGCGGATCCTTTAGCCCGCTTATCTGCGAGCGCACGAACGCTCTATGGGGGCGCGAGCGCGAGCTGGTATCGTCGGTCGAGTATCTCTCTCTTTTTCTCCCTGTCTCCATCTTTCTCCCTCTCCTTCTCTCTCTCTCTCTCTCTCTCTCTCTCTCTCTCTCTCTCTCTCTCTCTCTCTCTCTTTCTTTC
>NW_022639632.1:367073-370339 GCF_010583005.1 Odontomachus brunneus | reverse complement strand
TCTCTCTCTCTCTCTCTCTCTCTCTCTCTCTCTCTCTCTCTCTATCTCTCTCTTTCTTTCACGGTTTCTCTTGAGAATACCAACCATGTCGTGGACGTGTCTATTAAATTTCTAAGAATGATCGCGAGAGCCGATAGACTCCAGTCACGGCGACTGCAAAATGCACCGCAGACATGCATCTTGTCGCGTGACTCTTCTTTAACGAACCGCACTTACGTATAAGTCATTAGCATTATTCTACCGGAACGAAGGAAGCGGCCGCTCCTTGCGCAATGTGTTGTTTCGTCATAAACCACGCAAGACACCTTGTAGTAAACGAGCGCAGTAATCACCACGCGTATTATACGTCGATTAATCGCGTGCACATACGCGAGAGTCGCGGCTGTTCCCGACGCATTGGATCTCGCCGATCGATTAATCCTTAGCCATTTATTTCTACCTCAACGTTAAAACCGAATTATACGGTTGTGTTCGTGTGATTGCCATCGCATTATTTTCACCTCTTCTCACAATATCTAGGAAAATATTTCAATTTTATCCGCAATTCCTTCTCCTCTCCGATGAGAAGTTAGATTGGAGAAATTGCGGAATCTTCCCCCACTGAGAGAAAAATTTCTAAGAAATGAAAAATACTTATTCGGGTACTAGTAACATTTAATTATGCGAATATAGAATATTTTTCAAATAAGAAAATATACATTTTTTAATCCTCAAGGAGATGCCAAATTCGAAACATGTCGATAATGTGAAGATGATCATCACTAATACAATTATACTATCTTTTTCATTTCTTGTACATATAAATCTTGTATAAATGTGTGTTGCATTTGATCATGCTAGCAGACAACGTAACCACGTACATATAAAAATATTTCTGTAAAGTTTTTGTGCATTTTTGAGCTTCTATATTCTAATATAAAGATATAGAACCATTTAAAATTTTCATTAGGGGAGCAAACACATGTGTGGTACGTATAAGCTGCAAAACCCTTGCATCAAGTAAATATTTACGTCGACTGACAGCTCAAGATATCATTTTTTTTTATTTTTATAATTTTTCTCATATATATTGAACAATACTCCGATTCATAATTGCACTTACTCTCAGTGTGTGAAAACATTTATAATTTTGTGGAACTAGTACGACATTGACTTTGTAGAAAAAAATATTTCATCAGTAAAGTTTCCCAGTATGGTATCCTCCTAAGTGTGAACATGTAAGTCTTAAACTAATCCAACAAACGAGTGTTTTTCTGGTGAAAAATAATTTCTAAGTATAGACTTGCGATATTTAAAAATTATTATTTTATGTTTAACACATATTTTGGTTTATAATTAAATTGTTAATAAAAAATTATTAAAGATAATATAAAATAAAGGATAACTAAAAATTAATAAAAGATCATATATACTATATATATACTACTTAAGGGGATGCTAAAGCTGAAAACTTTACCGACAAAATACTGACATTTTTCTGCAAAGTTTACGGCGTATTGATTATACAGAATTACAAATGTTTTTACGCAATGACAGTACATGCGAAAATAAATAGGAACATTGCTCAATATGTGACGAAAACGAAAAAAAACTTTAAATGTAAAATCTCAAGCTGTCAGTTAGCGTAATATTGGCCTAATCCAAAAGTTCCGCAACTTGTACATACCAAAACAGGAAAAATTTTGAAGAACATTGTTGTACCTTCACATCTGAGTTCAAAAGTTTAAGAATATCTAAAAAGTTTGCAGGAAGATCCCTTTTAATGGGATGCTGAAATCGATGATATACTCGAACAATGTCGATAACGTAGAGACGATTGTTACTAACAATAAGACTACCCTTTTCGTATTTCTTGTGCATACAGAAATAACGTAAATGTGCGTTACTTTATTTTATTATATTCAGCGGGCAACCGCGCATGTGTAGAAATCTTCCTGAAAACTTTTTGGATATTCTAAAGCTTTCAGATGCAAAGATACAGCAATGTTCTTCAAAATTTATCTGTTTAGAGCATTCATATATATATATATATACATACATATGCAAATGGCTCACGATCGATCGGCGATGTCGACATTACCTATTCGAAAGTGTTCTCGAATAATGAGGATACATCTTCCGCTCATTGCGCAAAAGAAATCGCGACGTGAGCGCGCACAACTGGCATTTCCAGCCACTCCATCAATTCTACTTTTCCGCATTTTCCACTCCCGCCAATTCCCAAGTTGTAACTGCGTATATATATTGTGTGTATAAAAAAAAAAAGTCACGTTGAAAATAATTGTTATTGCAAGCTGTAACGACAGCCGGCGGTAAGAAATATTGGTTCCTGCGCGCATTACTCACGAGACCCGCTGAGACCGAGTTCGAAACAAATCCTTGAAGACCGTCCCGATGAATTATTCCGCGGTTACCCAGAAACGTCCCGCAGGACGTGAAATTGAAATACAAGCGGAACCGCGAAAACGTTATAAAACATTTTGGTGCTTAGCGACGTTGCTTCGCGCTCGAATTTATCGAGCGACGTGTAAACCAGAATGCGTGATCGCGTAATCAGCTGTCGCGCTGAGCGAAAGAAGAGAAGTTGTTAACGTCAACAATTATCATCGAGAACATGTGTCTCGGCAAATAGATTTTTGTCTCGCGCCGAGCGTTTTAGTCAATTTCGCTCGCGGAGTTCGTATGTTTTATCGTCTCGCGTGACGATATCCTGCAATAATGGATCGTCGCGCGTTACCGCATTTGGCAAGACGGTCACTATATCAGCAGCAGTAACAGCTATCGTGTCAATAATTCGCGCGCCGGTAATATATCGCCGTCGTATATCTTCTTTACAACCGACACGGGCACAACGTGCGCGCGGTGAGTAAACGATCAACCTTCGACCCTCTCTCCCTCATTATCAGCGTCGCGCTGTAATCCCTCATTATCGCACCGCGCCTCCTGCACGAAAATACGTGTAGGAACCTTGACAATTCGTCGACTTTTCTCGTTTTCCTCTTCTGGTCAGGTATTAATAGAGTACTAAAAACTTCTTAGCTTTCCAGCGCGCCAACTTAATTATTAATCCTGCAAAAACATACTAACTCTCGCCGTTACTGTTGTTTACCTCCCAGTGCTGAGTAAACAAGATACTTCTCCGAATTTCACTCTCTCCTCTCTCAATTATCTTCTACTAACATCTATCTACTATTACCTCTTTATCCAAATAATCGCTGTGCTCTCTCTCTCTCTCTCTCTCTCTCTCTCTCTCTCTCTCTCTCTCT
>NW_022639632.1:288507-366386 GCF_010583005.1 Odontomachus brunneus | reverse complement strand
CTCTCTCTCTCTCTCTCTCTCTCTCTCTCTCTCTCTCTCTCTCTCTCTTTCTTTCCCTCTCTCTTCACGTTCTCCTTGTTTCTGTCCAGTATCGCGTTTTTACAGACTCCTTTATTTTAATCTCTTCCTAATGCTTGACCTAATCGCTAATTCCATATAAATTTTTTACATATACGTCAGTTGATCGGATGTAAATTCGGCTCACGCCTCGTCAGAATCAGAACAGTTTTCTCAGATCGAGCTCCATCCCATTCTCTCTCTTCGCGCACAATTATTATCATTCATTGAATGACTCAATGACTCGACGAGACTGACAGCTATCGGAGCACTATCGCTCAATTTATCATCGATCCCCGCCGTGACCGAAAGGCGTCGGCTTTCGTCGTTGCGCGCCGCCTGCCAAGAAAAAGCGAATATCGCCCGGCGCGGTTAGAAATGAAACGTGCGCGCACAAAAGAGCACGGCATAAATCAATAGGTCAATTAATTCAGCTCTCGCAACAAAGAGCGATTTGTCACCGGGTAGACCCGGGCGGAAAAAAAAAGTTCAAAATGATCGTTATTGCTGCGCCAATGACAGGCGGCCGCGAAGAGATATCGGCTTTCGCAGCTCGACATTATTTCGCTGTGTGCACGAGCGTGCATAAGCGAGGCCCCTCCGTTTGCGATTGCACCCCGTGAGAGGCCGCCGGTCCGTTTTCTCGTCCGAGTTTCTGCGCCCTGTCCGATGAAAAATTGAAATACGATCGGGACTCGCTAAAGAATCATGGCCGCGGGCCCGACATAATGCGCAATACCGTAAACCGCGGCAAATATTTACGACTGCGTGTCTCTCTCCCCCGGTAGCGAAAGGCTAGGAGGCGTGAATACCACTACGATCCGGCATACGCGCGCATACATACATGCGGGCGATTCGAATCAATGTTCTCTCTCTCCGGCAGGGGAACAGGTTCCTCCGCGCTCTCTGTACGCGAGCGCGCGGCTTACGGGCGCACGTATACACGGTTAACATATAATTACTGGTAATAGGTAATCAACGGCGAGCTGCTCCTTCGTCCAATTAATGCGTATCTATTTCGTCGGATCTAACCGGTAACGATGGGTGGTCCGTACTACTTTCGGCAATTAGGATTTAATGGAGCGCTTATTTTTGCGTCTTTAGTAGACACGCTGGAGAAAAAACCATGAGGCGATTAAGGTTGCCGGTATTTTATTGTCAGCTCCGGTGGATATATATATATGTATGTGCGTGTCTATGTGCACAGGGTGTAAGTTAAAGGTGTTACAGATTATTACGTTAATAATTAAGAAATCGATTTGAATTTGCTTTGAATTTACTTTAATGACTTTCGCTTAGAAAGGTACTAACTTCATTAAATGATATTACCTTCGATACCAAACAGTTGGTGAAAAATAAAAAATTTTTCATTTCGCTTAGTTTTAGAAATAATAGCCTGTTACGGTATTTTAACTTTACATGCTGTATGTGTGTACAAGGTGTAAAGTTCAAAGTGGCTATTATGTTAACAGTTAAAAAATCAAAGTGTTCTTGAATATACACAGAGAGAACGATTTATTGATTCAAATAAATGATTTTTTGAAATAGTCCAAACGAATTATTTAGTTGACACAATAAAAATATTTCTTTGGAACTAAACCGCAAATAAATATTTTTGTTGTTTCAAACAAAATTTTATTTGATCAATCGAAAAATTCATTTGGACTATTCCAAAGAAGCGTTTATTTGATTCAACCAAATCGTTCTCTCTGTGTACTTTAATAAAACTTTTCCTACAAAAAAACTAACTTTATCAAATGATGAAGTTGCCTTCGATTACCAAATGGTTGATAGAGAAAACAAAAATTTCATGTTTCGTTTTATAAATAATAGCCCGTTACACCTTTAATTTTACATCCTTTGTGCATGTCTATATACATGTGTGTATATGTGTATATATTCCGCAATATCCTGGGATAACATCTCGTAGACTCGAGGAACACACAATGTAAGGAGCCGGTAAGAAGCTCGATCTCGTGATAAATGGTGCGACCGCTTCACGAGAGCACCTCGCGAATACACGAGACCTGAACAGACTTCTGGTATAATGGAAGTCAGCTGCGCTCCAGTATCGCCGACCTGTCGATCGCGCGACGTCTCTCGCGTAGGAGATGGGATAGAAAAGATCGAACTAATATCGAAACCGTGCGAAACGTTCGACGCAAAATTGATCGTCCTTCACGCTTCCAGCGCTTCGCGAACCGAGACTGACCGCTGTCGGCCAATTGACAACGATCGACCGAGAGTGTCTCGCGATGCACCACTTCGGTGTGATTAATACGGGAATTTCGATGATATCAACGCTTCACTTCATTCAAAAAAATATATCCTTGACGGAATTCTCTTATATACAAGGTGTCCCAGATCACCATTCTCAAACTTCGCGAGAGCGTAGAACGGATTGAGGTGAACATAAAAGTCCTATACCGTTTTCGTAATAAATTTCAAGGTATTAATTAAAGAAAATTAGTAAATGATCGTGCGCGATATGGTAGATGAGCTGTTTACCATTATATACTTGTACATTAAGTTAAACTGAACAAAAAAATCATCTACCATTTTGCAAATGATCACATAAATTTTTAGATATTAATTAAAGAAAATTTGTGCATTATCACACACAATTATGTAACAATTTTTTACGTGAATAATTAAAAATCTACGTAGTTATTTACAAAATGATAATGCACTTTTCTTCAATTTTACCTAATGTATAAATACACAACAGTATACATCGTTACTACAACTCAACTACTACAATATATCATGCATGATCATTAACCAATTTTCTTTTATTAATATCTCGAGATTTATTACGAATATCGCAAAACGATATGGGACTTTTATGTTCATCTCAATCCGTTTTACGCTCTCGCGAAGTTTGAGAATGGTGATCTGGGAAATCCTGTATATTGGCCTGAAGAAGACTCTTCTAAAATCAAAAAGAAAATATCCCAACAAAGAAAAAGAACTTTAATTGCAAAATGCTACTTGTTGAAATTCCATATTCTCGGCGAGAATTCTTACCGAAAGAACATTCCTCTTTTTTAACGAAACAAACTGTTAATCAAAAATTTACTAAATATTCGTCTAAAAAATATAATCTCATTCTTCGCAACTCTCCACGGAGAAAATAGAGAGTTAGTTCAATGTTAAATTTTGTTGACAACCAGATTTATGTGTGGGCCAACTACATTATTTTTTCCATGTCTAAATCCTAGAAGATTTTATTCTTATATATCCTCGAGAGGATTCCTCTAAAACCAAAAAGGAAAATATTCGAAGCACAATATTCTCAAAGTTAGAGAAGTTTCGTCTTTCATTTACAAGTCTTGTTTGTCGAGTTTCGTATCGCGCGTAAGAGGGGCGTTCTACTGTAAGTATACTTATTCATTCTTTTTATTCAAGAGGAGGAGAGTCAAAATAATATTTAGTAGATCTCCGATTAATAGTCATTCATTATCACAGTCATAGTCTATTCATTAGAAGAGGAATGCTCTTTCCTTTTAGAATATGGGTTTGTAGCATCGTGCAACTTGCAGAAACATTTTTTTTTTAATTATATTCTTTTTTTTAAATATTATATTCTTTTAGATGCTACATTCAGGGAAAAAGATATGATGGTGACATTAAATATATTATCTGTGATAACGAACTATACGAGTTTTGTATGCAAAATGAATATGTATAATTGACTAAATTACTTTGTTAATATTGTAACGATGACTGAATGATTAGAACTGGACAGGATGTCTGACGCAAGATATCCTAGACTCTCCTCTGCAATTATTGTGGGAACGTAGAACGGATTGACGTGAACATAAAAATCTAATATCATTTTGCGATATTCGCAATATTAATCAAGTTATTAATTAAAGAAGATTGGTGAAGGATCACACGTGATATGGTAGATGAGCTGTGGTGGCGATGTGTGCTGTTGTGTGCTTGTACATTAAGTCAAACTGAATAAAAGAGCCCAATTATTTTGCAAATAATTACGTATATTTTTAGTTATTAGTGAAAGAAAATTGTTACATGATTGTGCGTGATAATGTTCAAATCTTCTTTAATTAATATCTAAAAATCTACGTGGTTATTTACAAAATGATAGAGAACTATTTTATTCAGACTTGATGTATAGGTATACAACGACAGATGAGATCACTATAGCTCACTCAGCATATCGCGCGCGCGCATATTGCTAATAAATCTTCTTTAATTAATATTTTGAGATTTATTGCGAATATCGTAAAACAATGCGGAATTTTTATGTTCACCTCGATTCAATCTACATCACCACAAAAATTACGGAAGAGAATCTAGTACATCCTGTATAAAACCACATGTGAAGGTAGAACATTTCAATCTGAGCGCGAGAAACTCTAGCATTTTGCAAACGACTATATAAAATTTCTAGACATTAATAAAGGAAGATTGGCGAACCAGAACGCACGATGTTGTGGGATGGGCTCTATGACACAAGATCTCATTGAAAATGGCTGAGACGTGATTGCTTCTTAGCATGAATGGATATCAGCTGACAGCTGAAGGCGGAGTAAGGATGCGAGCGATGCGGAGACAATAGTTTTGCGACGCATCGCGAGCATGTCGTGCATGTGTCGCTAAGGAACAATCGCGTTTCATGCATTTTCGATGAGGTTTCGCGCAAAAGTGCCTACAACGAGAATTTCAGCCATAAGACTTAAGCTTTAAGATTTAAACTTTAAGACTTAAGCTTTAAGCTTTAAGACTTAAAGAAATTTACTAATTTTAGCCAAATATGAGGAAAATAATCGATTAGTCAATTTCTTACGACATAAGACTTAAGTCTTTATGATTTAAGTTTTTATTGTAAACATCACTTAATAGAGCTCGTCCCACAGCGTCACGCGCTTTGTCTTGCAAATCTTCTTTTTCAATATCTCAAAATTTTACATGGTTGTTTGCAAAATACCAGGATCCTCAGGTTCACGTGCTCTATCTTCACACATAGTTTTGTATGCCTTGCGTCAGACACTCTGTAGAGCTCGTTCCATCAACATCGCGCGCTCTAATTCATCAATCTTTTTTCATTAATATCCCGAAACTTCACGTAGTTGTTTGCAAAATGCTACAAATCCTCGTGCTGCGGTTGACGTGTTCTACCTTTACACTTTTGTATACCTTGCGTCAAACACCCTGTATAATTCTCGTCGTTATGTCGTCGACTGGGTGTTTATGGACGTCGCAATGGTCGCGCGTGAGCGCCTTTTTTGTCGGGGCCGGCATCTCGCGTCCGTCCGCCGTGGAAAACGAACCAGAACCGGCGGCGTGTACACGTACACACACGTGGTGGACATCGTTATACACCACCCACACGGGAAGTCCGGGGCGACTATTCTAATGACGGTATAAATCACGTTCCCCCGCGCAGGAAGCATTTATCGTCATCGGGATCATAGGAGTCTTTCCCTTTCTTTTTCTTATCCCCCCCGTGAACATCCGGTCTCGCCCCCGGGTGAGCCGCGTCGAGGAACGCGTCTTAATCCGGTGTTGTCCCGGTTATCCGGAAAATCCGTTACCTCGTTCCACGATGTGACGAGGCACGATCGGATCCACGCGAGCTCGGGACTATGATAACGGGAGACATTACTCCGATTCGCGCGCATCCCGAAGATAATACTCATACCTCGAGGAATTCGATCCTGGCGGCTCGCATTACGGAGCGCTAGGTGCCGCAATAATCACGCTCATAGCGATTACAGATGCGCTATTCGCGCATCTTCGCATCCCTCGTAAAACAGCGGTTGGCGCGTACAGTCATTAGCGCATGTAAACTGTTACACTGCGTAATGTGTGTATCCTGGTTGAAGTATCTTCGCGGGAAAACCGTCATCTCGTCGTAGTTGTCGCCGCGGTATTTTCACGATGCGAGATGTGCAAGCTGAAGAAGCAACGAAACGAAGACGAAGACGAGACTCCGTTCCGGTTGCGTGAATCACGAGAGCACCTTCTTTGATCCCGTTAATCTCGCGATGTCCACCTTGGAACAGATTCCAGACGTATATACTACCGGCGGATGCTATACTTCGCCAAGCAAAACAACGCGACGTGACGTCTGCCTGCGAGAATATACAAGTCCAAATTTTTATCTAAATACACACGGAAAAATGCATGCTGCATTCAAATAAATGTTATTTGTTTCATTTGCTGATGTAATCTCATTTATAATATTACGTGAGCGTAGAGTAAACTAACGCGGAGAGCGCAGAAAGAACTAAACTGACACGACGATCTATTTTTGAATGTGACGTCAAGATTGCTGTGTATTTACACTCAGAGAAAAACATGGTGGTAACAAATTATATATAATTAACTGTACTATACTCTATTCGAACTAAAACTTTAGTCGCAATAACTGCAAAGTACAGAAGAAAAATTTTCGAGTAGAAGTCACCAGAGGATTTTGTAACGGAGCAATAAATCAATATTCTACAATAGTTCATTCAATATACAGAAAAATGCATACTGCGTTCAAATTAATGTTACTTTCTTCAAATATTTCATAAGTTTATATATCCGCAAACCTATCATAAGTTCCTCACGAGCATTAAATTTATTTAAAATACATTCTGAATCCCAGTGAGTTTAGTATTTTAATGAAGAATATTAAATTGAAACAAATATTAGATTTGCTCACTATATAAAGCCAAACTAACTTTTTCTTAGATGAAGTTTTATATTCTTATAAAAAGAATAAATTATTTTTTTTAGTGATAATGAACTTTTCTCTAATTTATGAAATGAATGTTTTAAAAACTTATCACCAAAAAATATTTCTTTTTGAAAATGATTTACTTCAAAAAGAAAAAGTAAATAATCGCTTTTTTGGCAGTAGAATAATATTTTTCTTTGTATACTTTCAACTTCAATATCCTACTTAACGTCTATTATAATACTCTGAGGACTAATTTTTTAAATTTCCTGGTAAGCTAACTAATAGTTAAATTACATGTCTTTTTATTCAGTTTGAAGGAAAACAAAGATAGACATAACTATTAGCTAGCTTACCAAGAGATTGAAAAAATCGGCACTGAAAGCCTCAACTACCTATTCTGTTGATTCTGAACTTATTAGTTTCGCCGAGAGATCCTCTTTAAGACTTACAAGCAGCAGTTTATTGACGTTTATTTAGAGGCGCTAAGAGCCCGAATACACAGAAAAACAGTAAGACGTGAGCAGTAAGCCAATTGATCAATCACAATCGATGATTCTTCTTGTGGTTCAAGAATTAGCGAATGTGATCGGTCAATTTACTTACTGTTTACATTTTTCTGTGTGATATGACACTAACTACGTTGAAAAAAAGGTTTTGTTGTCGAAACGAAAATTCAATTGAAATAGGATCAGTCAAATGTTTGGTAACTGTAACTAAATAATTTAATTGCTGTGTGTTTTTGTTGTCTCAATAATACATTTACTTGTCACAAGTAAACATATATGGTGATGTCAACAAAAACCTATTTACGTATGTAAAACATTTTCATCTCAAATACTCAAAAATAATGTTTCCACTGTAGAAACGTTTCAGTTTCCATGTGTATTACACACACACTTATTCAGTATACAGATGTTAGAAAGTTCAGATCCATAGTAGGACTGAAATTCCGAGTCAAGTGGCATCCGAAGAGATCGTCCGGGAGACCACACGGAGGAGTGGAATCACGCGTGGCCCCTGCCGGCTATAATCTCGTGTCGCTGGCTCCATATCCTCGGGATTTAACCTTGCTCGTCTCTCGCGGTATTACGGCGCTATGACAGCGGAACACACCCATGGCGACGCTGGCTTATATGCGTCCGTCGCGTTCAGCCGATTGTACCGAAGATAACTCGCCGGATACAAAGTCTGATGTCATTGGCGGTCTTTCGCACAATTGCCGCGCGCAGCACAACTCGTCGCGACGGCGCGACTGACATTTGCAATAATTTATCGGCGCATTATTATTAAATTCCCCGCTCCGCGCCACGGAAGAGCATAATCCCGGTACCAACCAGGCGCGTATTGAAGCAGGCACGGTGTGCCTCGTTTGTGTCTCGGCGAATCGCATCGTGGCTGACTGACTCGCTCAGAGCGTCCGGATCGAGCGACGCACTCGCGGAATTAATTGCTATTTACAAAATAAACTCGAATGCACGCGGGATGAGTCGCGCGTGCGAATAAATTAACGGAATGGAGTATAATTGAATCGAAATTTCTGTCATAATATATCGGACGTGATTCAATCTGCATGCATCAGACACGCAACAGTGCGTTTAAAAGGAGCGCACGGGCTCGCTGGCACGGAAACTCGTGATCATTAGCAAATTTTGCATTCGGTAACAATGCAATTTTTATATTTCGCCGTATGCGGCCATGAGTGGCAATTATCGGCGCCGTATAATTGGAGTGTATCGTGGAACGTGCGCCCGCGGAATACAACCGCGAGTACAGCACGCGACGCAACGAATTTTAATTTCAATAAATTGATGAAGTAGAATTTTCGCCACGACATTCGCGCCATGTAATGCATAAAGAGGATATGCAAGCGCGATTGAGAGAAAATCAAATTTTGTTGTTTAATTTTAACAATTGTAAGATAATTTTAATGGTACGTAATGCACTTTACTTGCAATAAACCTGCTCTCTCTCTCTCTCTCTTCCTCTCCATCCCCTCCCTCTCTCTTTCTCCCTCTGCTCCCTCTCTCTGTCCGTCTGTCAGTCTTTTTGCCCGCTTAATGTTCTTAACGCTTGCATACGCTTTCACCGATAATAGAATCGGCTGAGAATTTAACGTTTACTTTACATCTATTAGCATTACGTCGCGCGCGAGGGGAATAGAAAAATTTAATTATCGGCTCGCGCGTATCGGAAGAAATGAAATCGCTGTCAACGCGGCGTGGCCGCGACTTTTCTCTCCTCACGCCGCCGCGTCTGCCACCGAGGAGTCCCAGTCGCGTTTTCAGGCGGATTCCGATAATTAATTTCCCCCGGCCCGGCGATCGGCCGTGGCTAACGGTGACGCGATAATCAACGAGCGCCCGTAACGGCGGTAGATCGTATCGGCTTCGCCAACCAGGCAAGTCTAATCGTCTTTTACGGCTGTCAGCGCGGTCGGGCCGCGACAAGCGCGACAGACTCGCGTGCGAGCGCAACAATCGCCATCGGGGGAACCAATGCGCGCTTAGACATAGGTGCAAATATGCGTCGTAAAAGCGGGGCCGTAGGCTTCGACCGCTAAACATGGGCGTCGACGTGTCTGAGTGTTGCGACCGCCCATCGGTATTCCTCGTTGGTCGTTCAATAATAATTTATACATACTGCGGCGGCGGCCGTCTAGTTCGCAGGGTAAGATCGCCTTGACGATCGCCGGCGTATCGAGCGAGAGAGAGAGAGAGAGAGAGAGAGAGAGAGAGAGAGAGAGAGAGAGAGACAGATTAGAACTTCATTTATTGTGCGCTCTGGGACATAGTCTCCTCGAGCGCAAAAAGTATTGTAGAAAATAAGTGAGAAAACAAAACAGAAAAGAAAATTAAGTAATCAGAAGAGATTTGCGATAAACAGATTATCGGTGCATTGGAAAGAGTAATAACTTGGATGTATCAATAGTCGTCACTTTAAATTTATTTCACGTGAGATACTTAGATTTGAGTTTAAAGTTACATTTAAGTTTGTTATTCGAATTGTATATGACATACGTGACGCATTACATTTGTAATCGCGATTGAATTGAGAAAAACTCACATCTGACGTTAAATTCAAATCAGAGTATCTCACGTGAGATCACGTTTGAAATAACTATTATGAGGATGATAAAGCTGAAAGCTTTACCGGCAGAATATTGACATTTCTCTGCAAAATTCACGTTGTATTAATTGTACAAGATTACAAATCTTTTACGCATTTAAATCTTTTACGCATTTAAATAAAATAAGTACGTGCAAAAATAGACAGGAGCATTGCTTAATATGTGACGAAAACGAAAAAATCTTTTAATGTAAAATCACAAACTGTTAGCGTAATATTTGCTTAATCCAAAAGTTCCACAGCTTGTACATACCGAAAGTGTGGATGCTGTAATTAGAAAATTTTTGAAGGACATTGCTATACCTTCGCATCTGAATTCAGAAACTTAAGAATATCGGAAAAAAAAGTTTGCAGAAAGATTTCTACACATGTGTGTGTTCATGTGTGTGCGTGCTCATACATTAAATTTTTCGCTTAATATAGTAAAACAAAGTAACACACATTTAAGTTCTGTATGTACAAGAAATACGGGAAGGATAGCGTGATTGTGTTAATGATGATCATTTGCGTTATCGACATTGTTCGAATTCGTCATCGTCTTTAGTATCCTCTTAATACAAGTCCATGCTCCAAAACATCACAAATAAACAAGTATGTAACAGTAGAAATAAACATCGCTAAATCTATAATCTGAGAGAAAGAGACAGAGAGAAAAAGAGAGAAAGAGAGAGAAGCGAAAATTATTAGGATCTAGGATAATCTATTTCCTCTTAAGGCTCCTGGCTAGTCAAGCGAGAAGTCCGCGTTGACGGTGGCGATGCAGCTATCAGTGGTAGGAATAAGAACTTCGTTCATCGTATGTTAAAGCGAATTATGTATGTATATGTGTGTATGTATGTGTATGTGTATAACAGCTATCTAAATTTTTCCGAATCACGGCGTTATTACTGACTGTAGTGCTTACATCACACAATTGCGGAAGTGTCGAAATACTCCGGATACTGTGCTTTTTGTAATATTTTAACTATAATAGTACTTATTCTATTATATTCCGCACCGAGTCTCACAGCTGATTTCCTGTCAAAATAAGCCGATTTTCACACGTATATTTAGCAGTGTTATAAAGGTTATTTCGTAAAAACACTATCGGAGCATTTTACGAGCATGTAGGATTGCAAGTGTCATTTTGTTAACATATATTTTTATTTTGCAATGATTCGGTTCGCAAAATTCGCGTGCAATTTCTTGCTTCTGACGTCATCAACCATGGTCGCGGTGACTAGCCAGGAGCCTTAAGCGCACAAAAAATTAACATAAATGTTAAATAACATAAATGTTAATTACAGTGCAATGAATTATTGTGTACGTGCAAACATGCCGTGGGACACAATAGTGTGAATAAATAGTTATGGTAACAGGCGAGAGGTAAATGTTCAAGAGAGAAAGAGAGAGTGAGAAAGAGTGACGCGATGGGACTCCGCCGTCGATTAAGTAGAATCACCGTACGATCTTTCGCGGCCGGCGGTTCCGCGCCTTCGATTACACTAATCGAATTCGCCTTGTCGCCGTGTCTACGGGAGCGCACGCGCGCAAGCATCGCGGCCGCGTTAGCGCGATCGCGCGGGCGGAGGGAGGGGTACCACTTTGCGGCGCGAGGTGGCTCTTTTCTTGATGCGCGCCGGCCAACTGCGCGCGCGTTCCCACCAGCGAATCGACTTTTGTGCAATCGTCACGATCGATTGCGTTGTCGACAGAGAGTGCGGGTGTGCGTCGCGATTAGCGAACTGGCTCGCCGCGCGGCGGCAGTAATTTATGTCGAGCGGGTCGCAACGCGTTGCAACGAGTCGCGCCAATTAATAATTCAATCGCTCGATCGTGTCGCGGATCGGACAGAGAGAGAGAGAGAGAGAGAGAGAGAGAGAGAGAGAGAGAGAGAGACAGAGAGAGAGCACGCGTGCGTATCCGCCGCGGCTTTATTACATTTCACGTAATTATTCGCGAAACGAGTGTATACAATGGAGATCGGTGATCGTCTGACGCGCGAATCCGAAGTCTTATTTCCGCGAGGAAAGCCCGAGAGGCGCGCTCGTTAATTCCATTCGGCGAATTTACGGGGTTACTTGTCGGCTACTTGCGTGTCCCCGGCAATTAGAGGAAGCGCAACAGTCGCGGGATAACAGGGTAGCAGAGTACGACGTCGCGATAGAAACGCAGCAGCACGCAGAGAACGGTGGCCGGAGAGAACGTAAGCCGTCGTAAATTACGGGCCGATATGCGGAATTAATCGAATCCCGGGAATATACGACGAGACGTACACACACACATACATACACATATATTTTCCGTTGGCCCATACAACACGGTTCAATTAAAGGAAAAGAAGCACGAAGGCAACTTTCTTGCGGACAAACGAGCGAGCGAGCGAGCGAGCAGTCATATATATATATATATATATATATATATATATATATATATATATATATTTACTTGTCAATTAGCCACATTCAAGTCGAGTAGCGGATTCTTGGACTGGTAATGCCGAATAACAAACGCGCAGTGGTTCGTAGAATCGATAGTTTCTCGTATGTCAGCGGCGGGGCCTAGCGAAATAGCGATCCGTGAGAGCATAACCGATCGATTCGGTCCACGTATCATAGATAAGAACTCTCCGACACGCTATCGCTTCGTCGACTTACTTGCGGATCTAACTTCAGCGATAATTGGCCACAGTTCGGAGAATTCCTAGCTGCAGCTCTCCTCCCCGACTTTCCTTTCCTTTCTTTTCTTTCTTTGTTTTTCAATGCATTAACGTGCGCATCACGATATTCTCGATAGTTCGCCGATTTTTGGTGCAGCAGGTACCGGCTTCGAATTATACGAAATGTTTGGAACGTGGAATCCAATAGTGCACGAAAGTCGCAGTTATTGAGTTAAAAATCTGCCGATCGCGACGGATACCAGTGGACCGGAGATCTCCTCGACTAAGGGATGAAATATCGCGCGAGTGCAACTAACGTATGCGCCCATAACTCCCAATTATTTCATTTCGACTGAGAGCGCAACCGGTATGGTCTACGGACATCGTGTCTATCGTTACCCGTCCATGCGTATTTTCGGTCAATAAACTCTATCCGAAAAATCCAGCGAAAATCCTCTTTGATCTCATTCAAACAGATTCTCTCTCTCTTTCTCTCTTTGCCCAAACTCTTTGCCCGGAACAGTAAGCAATTCCGAGTCAAAAACCTCATTTCTTGGCTTAAAAAAATACTGATTGGAATATTCGATTTGGTGTTCGTTTCTCGAAATACTCTTTCATGCCGCGAAGGGTAGACGGAGCAAGCGACAAAGTGTCTCGCTCGTCATCGTCGGAGCCACCGCGGCAACAAATCACTCCTTATATAGCCGATCGAAGTTTGTGGACATGTAAAGAGACGAGGAAAGCGAGAGAGAGAGAGAGAGAGAGAGAGAGAGAGAGAAGGAAAAAGAGATGCAATAAAACGAAAACGACGCAACAAAGGAGACAGAGGAAGAAGAGAAGGCGGCGAAGGTGGAGGCGAGAACGCCGTGAGGCCCCATGCCGAGCCAAGTCACGGCCGGATCTCCTTTGCTGCGAGATCCTTCGACTGGGCCCCGCTCCTTCTTCTTCTTCTTCTTCTCCCTCTTCCCTCGTCTGGCGCCGTGATTTTTCACGGTCTGCGTCGAGGGCTAATCGAAATAGCGAGCGCCACCTCGACCCGACTATATTTAGCCCTTTTAAGGGCTCCCGCATCTCTCTCCCTCTCTCTCTCTCTCTCTCTCTCTCTCGATCGCTCACTCGCTTTCTGGCTTTGCTTCATTGCTTTTTTCTACTTTTTTTCTTTATTCCTTTTTTTCTTTACTTCGTGGCGAAGCGAAAATACCTGCTTCGTGACACCGACGACGGTGACACGGCATTCCGTCAATATGCAGTGTAAACGATCTACGTTATTAGATATTAATAGATCCACCAGCCGCGTGTACTACGGAGTTCGAGTTGTGACACGCAATAAATTGATAGAACTTACAATAGTGCACTGTCTACGTATTTTTCAGTTCTGCTTGTCCACCTTTGTCTCCGTTTGCCTACTGATTTTGCCAATCAGATTTTTTCGATTAACGAGAAGAAACTCTGTTCGCGATCAGAATCAAGCAGAAGTGAAAAGCAAACTTTCTTCAAAAATTATCGTATCATTATGGTGATCCAACCGTGCCGGTTTTTTGAGGAGCATTTCGATTTTCGACTTTATAGAGGCGTCCCGAAAATACAGAGAATTGTATATATACTTAACCATTCTTTATGTCTTTATTTCATGTATGTCTTAATCGAGAGTTACTAAAAATTTTTGATCTGACGCATTCGTTTCTAGATAGTCAAGGGTCGTGACTGTTGATTATTCGAAGAAACTGCAACGATGTCAAGCAGCTGTGACACTTGGACAGCTTAATGTTTTGATGAAATATTAAACTGTCTAAGTGTCACAGCTGCTTGACGTCGACGTTTACACAGTAAATTTAATCCGATTTAGCAACAACGGTAGTTAGTGCTCTTACATCCGATTGGCATATTCTTTTAGGTCTAAAGTATACTCCAATTGATTGCAAGAGTTCACTAACTATGGTGGTTATTAAACCGGATTAATGTTGCTATACAGGACTCATCGTTGCCGAATAATTAACAGTCACGATCCTTGATTATCTAGGAACGAACTTTGGGCCAAAAATTTTAAGTAACTCTCGATTAGGACACACACAATGACTAGGGAATGGCTAGACATATATGCAATCCTCTGTACCTTAAACTCCATTTGTCTCGATTTATTATATAAAATAAAATCTTTTTATTACGTATTAATTGTGTGATAAAACAAAAGTGCATTTTACGTTAATTTTTCATTACTTTTATATTTTCCTTATTTTTCACGATTGATGACTGTTTTTTTATTGTATTTCAAGAATGTTATCAGTTTAATTTTAGATTGAAGATTTATATTAAAAAATAACAGAAGACTATATTTTGTTGATTGTTTGATGTTAATCTAATATAATGAATTTACTTAATTATGTGTACCTAATTAATTCAACTTATCCATTTTAGAAATTAATATGTCAAAATATACCTATATATATCTTAATAACCAAGAAGAGACACGTACACATACGCGTTAATATTACAAAAACTTTTGTAAACAATGAAAAAAACCTGATTTCTCTGGTTGTATCTCGATTTTTTAGATCGATATTTCGGAATTGGTTAATTAAGAATTCTGTGTGTGACGGAATTTAACGTTGGAAAATTAATAAATCGCAAGAAATAAAATAAGACAATTTGGATATGTAATTAAGTTCATTATCCTTTTCTCTACGTTGCATTCACGTCCAGCAGAAACGTCTGCACAAATCGTAAGAGCTGTAAGAATATCGAACTGGTCGGGACGGGCGAACGTCAGCTCTACCCGAATATCTCCGAGCCTTCACCTCTTCTACCTCTGAAGGCTCCGTTTTCTTTTTATACCGACCACGCGGGCCTTCGAAATACTTGTTCCATGACGCCTGGTGCGCTGTCGGAGGTCCGAGCCAACACCTTCGGAACAAGAAATAGAACAACGCGAAACTGATGTTGATCGCACAGCAGATTAGCGCGACCGCAGCATCAATCAGCCGCCAGGTCGTTGACAGGTCCCGCCGTTTCCCGTCAGATAGCGATTGATGAGCGGAATAATGAGCGGCACGTTGCGATAAGTTCGCGTCAACGTTACCTCCTCGTCCCCCTCCCCCCAACCCCTCCCGATGCCCGAGAGACGCGCGCGCGAGACACAAGTACGATATCGAGCGGCGTCCTTTTGCGCGTGCTTACATATTTCGCAGGAACTAAGCATAATACTCGGCAGCATATGCTGGTATAAGCCAACTCGGTAGAAACTCAATTTCCAAGTACTTAACGGGGAGCGTACTTATATATTAATACCTAGCAGATACTCTCTCTTCTCTCCGTTGCTCTCCTACTCTCTACTGTGAACCCATCACCACCTAGTCCAGTTCGCTCCTCGTAAGTTCGTTATAATCTCATATATCGCATTAATATTTCCGCGCATCATCGACGACAGCTGTGTGCTCGCACAAAATTGCGAAGAAACAGCGCCCCCGCAGGCTGCCTGCCATTTATCGCGCCCGTCACTCTTCCCACGCCGAGGGTCGCGATTTGTTCCATTCTGATGAGAGAGACGAGACCTGACTGCACGTTGAATTGGACGTAGCGAGAGCTGTCGACGCTTCGCGTAAGCGTCGTAAGATACAACGGTGGTTGTACATGCTCGATGCAGTAAATTTTACTGCGCGTAACCACGACAAACGGTCGCGCACATAGAACGGTGTTGTGCGAAGTCACCAGGTGTGTTTGCGCGAAATTCCGACGCTAAACGCGCACTCTATCAGCCGCGGATAATTCGCAGCCGCGAAGTGGCGCGCGCCAAGCTTGAGAGAGGAATATCGAGACGTCGAGGAGCGGTCTCGTCTTCGCGCCACGAAGGGTTAACAAGCTTTTCGAGATGACGTACGCGCCGCCTGCGAGCTAAGCGGCCCATTCGTATTCGGCATCGCCGTGGAGACGTCAGGGCGTCTCGTCGGGGCGCACGTTGGGCGTCTCTGCGTGTGTCTGGGTAACATGAGACCCGGTTTTGTGTTTCAGGCGGGTATGCTGCGCGGCGACCACGGCGAGTTCTGGCTGGAACCAGTCGCCGTGTCCCTGGAAGAAAAACGCGGCACGTCGCCGGACGAAACGGCCGGGGACCTAGGCGCCGGTGGTGCTCGCTCGTCGGTCTATCAGGCCCCGACGGCGGGCCGACCTCACCTCGTCTTTCGGCGATCGGCCGAGCAACGGCAGCGGCAGCTCAAGATCGGCGCCGGCGGCCGTAGCAAGCGACGGCGCAAAAAGAAGAGGAGACAAGAGAGAAACTGCGGCACCCGCGGTGAGAACAGACCCCGACACCTTCTTCTTGTTCCTCTTTCGCCTTTCGCCCGCGCGCCCTGCATCGGGCCCTCGTAACCGTCGTACGGCACACCTTGTACCACTTCTCCCCTTCTCTCCCTCCCCCTCCCTCTCTCTCTCTTTCTGTTCCTCGCTCTTGCATTCGCTCTCGCTCTCGCCCTCTCTTGTAATATGTATCGCATGTATTTATGTGTCTGCCGCGCGTATAATGTAATTGGACGCGCTGTGGTACGGAACGTGGGCGTGTCATCGACGCCTCGTCTGTCCTTTATTTTTTGCCGACGATAATATCCGCGAGCGGGGAGGCAGGCAAGCAGGCAGGCAAGCAGGCAGGCAGGCAGGCAGGCAGGCAAGCAGGCAGGCAGGCAGGCAGGCAGGAAGGAAGGAAGGGTACCGGCGCAGAGAAAGGGTGTGGAAGCGTGTATAGTCTCGCACGGGAGTATCGAGACGCGCGCGTAGCGGTAACACGGGATAGAGACGGCCAACGTGTGTTTCTCAAACGTCGTTCCCGATCGCAGTAATGACTCTGTAACTCCCGCGATGATAGGAGGTAATGGCTGCCGGCCGCGCAGGTGCGGCGAACGCATCGACGATCGTCGGCCGTCGCGATCTGTGACGCGATTCAAATAATGTCGCGTTGATCAAGCCGACTCCCCGAGCCTGATTTGCTCGTCGCACGAACCCTCCCGAAATTACCGGCTCGTACGGTCTTCGGCACGAGTACGAGATACGACCTAGCCACTCGCCACCCCCCGACGACCTCACATTTCAACGGATTAAACGCGCACGAGCGCACCGATATAGAAGTAAGATCGCTCGGTTGATATGTTCCTTCACGAAGCGCGTTGCCCGCGAGGGGATAATCCAATTCGCTGCAAACCCGTAATTAACTACAATGAGTATCCATTTCGGCAAACCGGCCGATCTGTCGGACGGGCCAAATGAAATCTTAATTGCAGCCCTACGATCTGCCAATCTACATAAATCAGCCGCGGATGTCGAGGTGTTCGACAATGTAGAAACTATCTTCGCGTCTCGGAATCGATTGACGAGCATGAGGGACGCCACGTAAGTCTCTCGTAAGAGTTACGTGTTTGTATCGGCGGTACAATAAATTCGAGCTGTTCAATTATCCACGTAGATTTCGACCGGTACTTTGCTCGCAAAGGCAAGAGACTGGCGAACGGCAAGAGAGCGCAGATACGATATTAGCAATTACGTTAATCATGACAGCACGTGAAATATCCGACAGAACCGCGTCGATTGACAGAGACGCGGCTCGAATGGCAAACTCAACCGGGCCTGGTCCAAGTTCAAGGTCGTGGGCGGAGGAAACATCAAGCGAAGCCACCAAGGTGGCACCGTTCCAAAAGATCGATCAGCACACCGCGTCATGTCGAGGCTCTTGTCGTCGCCGACGGGACAATGATGTCGTTCCACCAGGACGGCGACGTCGAGACTTATTTGCTGACTATTATGAACATGGTGTCCTCGCTCTACCTCGACCCCACCATCGGCAATTTCATCAACATCGTGGTCGTCAGAATTATCCTCATCGAGGATAAAGAAGTGGAGGTATCTGCGTTACGCTCCGGATCACTCTTAAGCCAGTATCCATAGTTGGGTCTTATAATACTTGAGATTGTCTTAATCCTTTCTCTACTGACGGGACATATGTGTTTTCCCCACTATTAGCGATAATCTTATTCAATTGAATAAATAGCTTTTTTTGCCATTCAGAATCGCTATCTTTTTTGGTAGCACCACTCTTCATTATTGTTGGGATAAATAAACACCTTCCCAAAAACATCAGTAGGACACCGGTGCCCTACCCCTTTGGCGTCAAACATAAAACTCTTAATTTTTTGCTAAAACATTATACTTAATGTATTTAATGAAGTGAAAGTAAAAAAATGCATCTCTTCAAACAAAAACAAAATTGGTAGCCAAAAAGTTAAGTTCATCTCTCTTCAGATGGTTCAATAAAACGATTCGTATATCATCTGAAGATGAACTTAAAGCTCCTGATCAGTCATTATATTGGATTGATAATGTCAAAAGCGAGAAAAACCATGCCCAAAATTCCTGTGTGACATACGGTTAAGTAAAAAAAATATATCTTTAAAATACACTTACAATTGCAATTTGTTTTACATTTGTGAAATGCTTCGGATACTCCTCTTAACTAATAACTAATTTTATACTACTTTGATAACTATTAAATAGTCGCAAAATAAATGTGACAAATCACCTCGTTTTGACAGAAAATTAGCTGTGTGACTCAAATATGACTGAATAACTATTTATACGCATTAAATATCACAATAAGCACAGTATCCGCAGCATTTCCACACTTCCATAATCGATCACATACGATATGCACGCATTACACTCAATAATAACGCTGTGGTTTGCAAAAAAAATTGATCGTCCATTTATATCATTAGATCTGTTCGTTTCCAATGATCTTTTGCATTAGTACAATAAGTTAGAGAAAGACAAGTATACTTTCTTTCACTCTAATTCCCTTTTTCTCTTTCTTACTATAATAGTACGCAGAACTAGTGCAGAAGTTTTTCGAACAGATCTATTTTCTCGCCTAATAGTTCATCATTTTGCCGTTTACAATCATGTTACCACCGCGGAGTTCTCGGCTGATCAGAAGTCTTAAGACTCAAATGTAAGATTGTGAATATCGCCCATAGATTGATTCTCCGCGATATACGCGTAAAGTGGCATATCCGCGCTACTTACGCATCAGATACAGGTCGATTATTTGAGATTTCATCGTTTCTGTCCTAGAAAGAGCTCAACATTTCGGACAGCGCGGACGACACTCTATACCATTTCTGCAAGTGGCAACAGGAACTGAATCCTGCCGATGATTCGCATCCAAATCATCACGATGTGGCGATTCTAGTGACGAGGAAGGACATTTGTTCGCGCAAGAGCATTTGCAGCACCTTGGGAGTGGCGCATGTAGCCGGCATGTGCCAACCGGATCGCAGCTGCAGCGTCAACGAGGACAATGGGATCACATTGGCGCACACAATCACGCACGAATTAGGACATAAGTAAGCAGGAATATGGGATCGTATATCAATATCTGCTGAAGAAAGAAGCTCGAGGACAGCACAGTTTTGAAGCATAAAACAAGTCGAATGTTTCACGCGCACGAAATTAAATCTTAATTATAAAGTCTTAACCGAAGCAACATTGGCGTGTACGCAGTTCTAATTTGGAGTGTCCCACCGTATGTTCTGTTTAGTTTCGGAATGTACCACGACACGGAAAAAATCGGCTGCAGTAAGCGCGACGGCGACACCTTGCACGTGATGACGCCCTCTTTTGAAGTGGACGCTGTAGGAGTGGCTTGGTCTAGATGCTCCAGGAGAGATATCACAAACTTTTTGGAGTAACGAAAACATTAAAGAAATAATTGTTTTAGATACTAAAATACCACAAATTTAATATGAAATGATGATTGATAATTCGGCAATTTCTTTTCGCATTTTTTGCTTCACTTGTTCACAGAGAAGTAAAGTAAAAGTGTCTATGCCCGGACACGTATCTAATCCTGGACGTTCTTATTGTTTCAATATTAAAAAAAAATACGCGAATATTTAAACTTTCGATATAAAATATATGTACTGAATATATATATACATATATTCCATATTTTTTGAAAGTTTAAATATTCATATTTAAAGATCAAAACAATGTCCAGGATAAGTTAGATGTCTAGGAACTGGTGCTTTTACTCTAAGCGTAAATATAAACGTGAATCTCTCCTTGAATTTCAGCCAAGGTAAAGGCGACTGTCTAGAAGACGAACCGGCGGACAATGATTACGCGTATCCGGATTTACCACCCGGCGCAATGTACAACGCGGAGCACCAATGTAGACTACAATTCGGTGTAAAGGAGGCTGCTGTCTGCACTCCGTTGCAGGAGGTAAACAGAGACCGTCGATGATAGACGATCAGGATGGACTTAACCCTCACGGACCGACCCGAATTTAAAACGACCGCGACTCTTGTGATTTCAGATATGCTCGAAACTGTGGTGCATCGTGGACGGCACCTGCAGCACTATGCTGCATCCGGCAGCCCCGGGGACGCATTGCGGAAAACACATGGTACGATAAAAAGAATTCAATAAACTCCCTGCTAAATGCTAACTAAACTCTCTGCTAACTAAAAACTTTTTGTTGGACGTTGATTGGATCAACAATTCATTTCGGAAAATGAGTTTGACGTCAAGTCTGCGAGATACATTCGATTCTTCGTTATAAGCACTTAAACCCGAATCAGACTAGCGATTGCCGATTGACAATTGATAGTTGACGATTAGTTTTCAATTAAAGCAAAATGATCATGTCGTTCTGATTGGTTAAACATTAATTGCCAATCGCCAGTTGTCAATCGCTAGTCTGATTTCGGCTTCACATCGCTCCTTGCAGTGGTGTCAAAACCAGGAGTGCGTGCCTATCGTCGATCGACCGCGGCACATCGACGGCGGCTGGGGCGAGTGGGGCTCATGGAGCGAGTGTTCGAGAACTTGCGGCGCCGGTGTCTCGATAGTCGAGAGGAAATGCGACCATCCGGAGCCGGCGCACGGCGGAAAGTTCTGCATAGGCGAGAGACGCCGTTACAAGATCTGCAATACGCAGCCCTGCCCAGAAGGCGAGCCGAGTTTCCGCGCGATACAGTGCAGCAACTACGACGGCAAAGAGTACACGGGAAAGAACTACACCTGGCTGCCGTATTTCGACCAGAGTAAGGGAACTTTTAAGCGCTGTTTGATGCGAACGGAATGTTCTCGCGCGGTCTCGCATCCACTTACTTACCGTAACTCGCGCGGGGCCTGTTTCCCTGCTTACACGCCGGCGTGTAAGAACGCGAAGTCGCGGCTCACACACACGTTTCGTGGGTGAACGCAATTATCGTGTTATTCAATCTCCGCTATAAATTGCAACACGTGAGCCTAATTAATACGGCGGTTTAAGCGCTAACTACAACGCGACATTTCATTTGCATCGTCTCATTTAGTGGAGCCTTGCGAGCTCTACTGCACCGACACGGACGAAAGCGTGATCGTGCCTTGGGGAGAGGCTGCTCTCGACGGCACCCCGTGCAACGTTGGTGCCAGAGACATGTGCATCGCTGGCATATGCAGGGTCAGTATTATAAGAACAAATAAAGATAATTTCTTTACATAGAAAAATCGTATATGATTATTAAGAGTTTAGAGTGTTTAGAACTTTGGAATTTAGTACTTTAGAAGTTGGATTCCGATAGAAAAAGTGTTAGTAATCGAATATTTCCGATTCTCAGAAAGTTGGTTGCGATTGGACCGTGGATTCCGATGCTACAGAAGACCGTTGCGGTATTTGCCACGGCGACGGTACTCAATGCGAGACCACCAGCGGCTTCTACAACAAGAGCGAAGGTTTGGGATACAAAGAAGTCGTCGTGATTCCGGCCGGCTCGCGAAATATCAAGATCGAGGAGACCAGTCAAAGCACGAATTACATCGGGATCGGCGTGCCGAATTCCGACAAGTACTTCTTGAACGGGAAACGGTGCGTACCGCTGTCTGAGATCGGAAAGTTTCCAAACTGCGCGTGACAATGCGAACAGCTGGTCGCGAAATTTAAACGTAATTGGAGGTTGTAAAGCTAACGCGGCCACCTAACCCACGACTCTTATCGCGCCGCTCGATTGCCCGAGTTGCGTGTACACTTTTATGAAGCACTTTTATGGGCCGGTATGAGAACTCGCGCCAACGCACAGCTCGACGCTATTACGCTTTAACGAAAGAAACTTCCGCGATATTAACGATCGTGACCGAAGCCCTAAACCGAGATTCTAATCAGACAGGCAGATCACTTTGGCGGGCGAGTACGAGGTCGCCGGCACACCAGCGTTGTACGAACGTGAACAAGATAAAGAGAAGATCAGAATCCCGGGACCCATCAAGGAAGCCATCACGGTCTATGTGAGTGTTTTCCAGCGATTTGTCGGACAAAACGTAAACGCCTTTTTATATCAAAATTGACAATTATACAATTATAAAATTGACAATTAAGACAAATTTTCATATTGAATGCTCTTCTCTTTCTTTTAATTACATTAAACGCTATATAGATCTGCAAATCATATTAGCATATTCGCTAATCGATATTACTTTGCGGTTGATTCTCTTAACTTTTTAACGGATCGCTCTGAGAACCATCTTTTTCCGCTCAGTTTTTAATTATTTTAATGAATTTCTTTACATTAAGTACCGTTTTTTTTTCGTATAGACTCTATTACGCAACAAAGATATTCTTTATGCCTATACCAAAAGAATTGCAATCCCTTAACATGCGATTAATAAAGAAATGAATAAATGAATGAATATTCATTGACTCGAATTTTTATAATCGTAATTTTCTCATAAATATTGATAAATACGCGGATTTTTTTCGGGATATGATCAATTTTGCGATTCAGTGAATGTTGACAAAATAATTCCGCTTCACATTTATTTCGCAACCACCGTATTAATAATTTCCATCGTTTTAGGCGATTACCCGAAGTCCGTCCAACGGCAACGAAGTGCATTACGAATACACGGTGCCGAAGAAGGAGCCCATTCGAGCACCGGAATACTCATGGGTGTTTTCCGATTGGAGCCTCTGCACGGTCACTTGCGGCAAAGGCACTCAAACTTCGCAGCCGGTCTGCCACGAAAAAAAGAGCGGTATCGTTGAGAACCACTTCTGCAACGACATAGAAAGGCCGCAGCCGCAGTCGCGCGAATGCAATTTGAATTCGTGTCCCACGAGGTAAGCTAACTTCGAATTCGATAAAACGATCGTAACGACAAACTTCGACGGCACATCCCTGTTTCGTGGCGTGAAGTAAATCCGAGGCGGTTGATCAGAATTCTGTTCGATCTCCATCTTTTATGTAATTTCGCTCCACGAGAGAGAGGCAAACTCTGTGTATGTGTTGTGTATGTGTGTGTGTGTTCCACTTTACCACTATTCTCACTTCTATCCATTCCATGCATTATTCAGAAATTCTATCGAAGATTAGAGGATACGCGATGCTTTATTTGACAAGTAACGGCCTGCCACTGCGCCACCAATCGACATTTCAGATGGTGGGTGGGCCCGTGGCAGATGTGCCCTGTAACGTGCGGCAAGGGCGCGCTGCGCAAGAGATCGGTGATGTGTGTGGTATCCGGCACGGATCGTGCGGACTTAGCCGTGCCCGATCGCGACTGCAAGAAGGACGAGCGGCCCAAAGAAGTCGAGCCGTGTCCCAATCTGCCACCGTGTGGACCCACCACGGAGGTACCGTTGATCGTGTACGCCGATAACAAGGACATGTCGTTCTATAACATTAGCGACCAGGACGGTATCACGATAGTTAATGGCCTCACCACCGACGAGCCAGAGATTCTCGAATTCGACAACGTCGTCGACGAGAATCCGGACAATTCCATGTACAACACCAAGTCGAAGTGGACGGTGTCGAAATGGAGTCACTGCTCGAACGGCAAGAGGAGTCGGAAAGTCACCTGCTCCGTGCCAGGCGATTGTAATCCAGACAACAAGCCGCCCGGCGTCGAAGACTGTCGCAGTGGAAAATGGATCACCGGTAAGAGCTACTAATCGGCGCTTTGTGCGTTCACGTCACGGCAGCCCGATGTTTTTTCCATGTAAATATAATGAAAATCCTTTCTCGTCTCTCCATCGCGAAATAACGAAAATAACATTACAAAAAGTGTTATTGTACCAAGGGCGATAATCGAAATGACCATTGAACTCCACCAATTTCCTGTTCGGAGATACACGAGAAATTAATCATTCACTGGAGACGTTCGACTTCCATCAAGTTTGTTAACTTTTGCTTACGAAGGCTTTAGTGTGGGTGTTTATTGACTTTGATTCCAGGAAATTGGGGAACTTGCAACGCAACTTGTCTCGTAAAGTCCGGAGTTAAGCACAGGGAAGTGCAGTGTCGCGATCGGGCGACGAACTTGCTGTCCGACGATTGCAATCCCGAGAAAAAACCGTTTGACACGAAGCGCTGTTATTACCGGCGGCAATGCTACGAGAAAAATGGTAATTGCATCTGCGCATCCTTGAAAGTTCCCTCGTTCGTCTTATGAGAATTACCACTCTCTTTCTTTTTTTAATGCAATCTTCTTCACAAAGTGCGCAGTATATGAAGGAGTCTTTTTGAAATCTTGACAATGTTTGTAAAAAAAGAGAGCACGTAATTGCAACATTATTCCCAGAGATCTTCGCGAGAAGTCTCGCGAACTACTGCTCGCTTTCTACTGCGCAACACGAGTATTTATGATCCAGCTGTAGTGCGCGCAATATTTATAAGTTAAGTTCACATTCGTCGCGCCACAGTAATTGATGTTGAATAGAAGTTTTGAGGCGATCTAACAGAGTTGTAACGGAGTTGAGAGAATTAGAACGTAGCCGCATGTAATGCTAAGTTATGCTAGTTACGTTGCCGAGCGTTTGGCTTGTCCAAAGTTGCGGAATATGCCCTTGTCCGAAGGCAGTGGGAAACTAGAATATATGCAAGGTAACCGCGACTCGTAACGACTTGGTTTATGAGATCACACGCGATGCCGCTCGATTTACATGCACATATGACGCGCCTAACGCATGTAAATACTTATCGCGAACAGTATACCCGAGCTATAACAAACGCCATTCGAATTACCAATGAAAATCGCAAACCCTAACATTTGATAGAAAATAAAAATTTACGAAAGTGTCTATAAAAGCTGAACATAGAAAAGACGTGCGCGATATACAGGATGTCTCAGAACAACCTCTGAAAACCTTCATTTTTTCAGATTGCAAGAATGGCGTACTATCGCCGTCTATGTGTGCGAGCTACAGACGCATGTGTGAAGCATCATCGATCGTAAAAGAAAACTGTTGCGTCACGTGTATGAAACGAAGGCGACACGTCCGTCATAGTAGACGTTACATACCTGCCGAATGACAAAATGAAGAGCCAAGAAGCCGAGCACGAGGGTCTCGTATTTTACGACTCGCGAGCGAATCAGGAGGCGCAGCCGTCCTACCTTGTCCATATGTCGACTTAAGATATTAATTATAACGATACCGTAGATTGAAGTTTCATGTTTGACGCGTGCAACGATGTAGAGAAATACGCAACAGAGGGTGATATTACGAGATTATATTTTGTAACTTTGTACCGCATACGTATACATATATATGTATATGTATTTTTTGTACCGAGATCTGTAACCCTAGTGCCTTAGTATGCCTTAGATTTCGTTAGGATATTAATTCAAACACATTTGTAAACGCCAAATATTTTTCGGTATTTCAGTAGAATGACGTTCAACATTAACACAACAGACTAATGTTGTTAGAAACTTTTTATACGATAAAAGAGAAGTAATTCTTATGGATCTAATCCGTTGGCCATGTTATTCGATACTTTTTTTTCGAATGAACAATTTTCTTCAATTGATACTAGTAAATTTGTAGCAGTGACATACACGCAACATTTTTCTGTGGAATTATCATCACTCTCGATGAAAATAACTATATTTTCTTTAATAATTGTATGGCTAAGATAACCTTCGAATACGTAACACTGTAAGATTTAAGATATTTAATTATTTTAGGAATAGAATTGAATGTTCATATCTGGCGAATTCAAATGATGAATTTCTTAATCGAATATTTACGCTTAATATATGAATGTTCAAAAAATTCATAAATAATATTTTTGTATGCTCTTTCTTACATTCTTCTTCTTTTTCCGGTAACTCTATAATCCTTTGTGGGTTTTGGCTTTCAACGTCTGGACAGTTTGGACTTGTTTCTGTCAATTGCATCTTTTACCTGTTACTCACTTTTATTATTTTAATATCATCTAGTATATTATCTTCCTACTCTGGTCGTGGCTTTCCTTTCGATTTCTTTCTGTATGGTTTCCATTTTTTGTAATTTTCTTAACTTTCAACGTTTATTCTAGTCAAATATCCCAACCATTTCAATCTTTATGATTTTATACACGCATCTTATTATATTTTCCCTCGAATATTGTTATTTAAGTTATCCAGTTTCATGTTATTTCTTATTCTCTATTGTTCATTTTCATATTGATCCGTATGTTTTCTTCAATATCTTTTTTAAATTACGATAATATAAAATCTTTTCTCGCATTACTGACTCAATTAATAACAAATACGCAATAAAATAGCATTGACTATTATTAACCCCTTATATAGTGTATACATTATTATTTCCAAACTTCATTAATTTATGTTAAATTATTTTTATATTCATTTATATTAATGAAAGTTCCTCAGTTCTCCCAGAAAACAGCAAATATATATTTTACAGCAAATTTATAAACATGTCCAGCTATATATGTCCAGCGGTTATTTGCCCAATGAATAACGCGAAAATATTAATATTCAACATTCAATATTGTCAAAGACCACTGCCATTATGCCGCATTCGAATTTCTACATTATGGAGATGCTAAAGTGGATATCGGAATGAAAAAATGCACTTCTCTTCTCGACGTTTTCGAGAAATAATCTTTGAATTATTACTTTTTCGCAGTACTTTTTCGAGTTATTAATTCTGAAAGTTTTATAACACATCAAATGTTTATGTGACCTCGCTCAAATCAATAAACATCAAGTGCCAGTAACATAACATATTAAAATATAAATTATACATGTTATTATACATGTAATTATACATGTCATTATAACATACTATATGATCGAACTGACATTGTAAATACCAAGTATCAGTAATATAACATTGATGTTACAATGTCAGTTCAATCATATAGTATGTTATGTAACTGTACAATATATGTCATGTACATGTTATGTTGTTACTGGGAAATCATGACAATCGGCTTACAGAACATGAAACGATACGTATATCAATTTAGCTCTACATATAGCAAAGATACGAATTACTGATATTCTGTAGAGTCAGTGTCAACGGTTTATCACTTTTGCATCTCATTTTACTAATCTATCTTGAATGTTAACGACTGCGCTTTAGTCAGGTGCGCATAAATCTCGGTTTTCTGACGAGTTCTACCTAAAATCTCTTTAAAACTTGAGAACAAAAGCATCGTCGCGGTCGTTTCGAGCCGTGTTCTCTCAATCGCTTATCGCTATTTGGTCATGGAAATGGTATCACGTTATACATGTTTTTCCTACTACTTTCAAGAAACCTAAGCCAGCTGGCGGCATTAACCTCGATCGATTAGCGACGAGCGATCTAAAGCTCTCAGCTCAATATGTACAAGTCCGATTTTATGTGTCGCAAAAACTTGGGATATCATTAGAAAGCTGAAATTTTTGCGCATCTGACTAAGACGTAGTCATTTTTCTTGACGTTTAAGATTTATTAGTAAGATGGGATGCAAAAGTGATATTATCTAGTAGCAATCGGGCTATCAATACATTTTGATGACATTCATAAATAAAATTTAAAGAATTTTCATGCAATCGCATCGACATGGCTTTATTTATTTATTACCGAGATTTTAATCACGGAAATTTAATAAAAATAGCGATCGAATAACGCAGAGCCACACCAACGTAATTGAATATATAGGCAACAAGAATCGAATTTGGAATCAATGTAGCTTATTGTCGTGCAATTCGCTTATTAACGTTATATGCGTTATCGAGCTATTAATTACGAAAAATTTAAGAGCGATTGAAAATAGACGGGACCGCAATTTAATTCCACATTATGCATGCTATTGTTCTACCTTGTTCTGCGTTCTGGCTTCCCATCTCAGACAGCACAAGATCTTCAAGAGATATCCTGGGGACTTTTATGCGGTCATTTAAAAGTTCTCAGAATGTTTTTGGGACGTTTTTGAAGGATTGCCTGGGAATCGAGCATCCTAGCTTCCGATTGTTTCGTCATAGTACTTTGAATATTCACATATAGTGTTTTAACACTGACACTTCGGCACTTACACTGATATTATCACTGACATTGACATCGATACCGATACTGTTATTCTGACATCTAAAGTATCCTGAATTCCAACTGCTGTGTCGTGACATTTCAAATATTCATTTGTGGTAACAACACTGATACAACGGATGTGCGATACTCTACTCGAAAATCCCGATTGCTCATTCCGCGACATACTACCTATTTCGGGCGCTTGTTTGACGATATCTGGTGACGACAAACGCGCGACACTTACTTTTGGCACTCCCAACGATGACTCGGACGCGGATTCGCACTCGACAAGCCAAAATCGCGGAAACGAGACGATCCGTGAAATACGTTATTCTTGCCGCGTCGCAATCCGTTTTCAGTCAGTATTGCCAATTCATGGGGAACATTTAATAGCGGCGGAACGCTATTGGCGAGAAAATAAAGAGTCTAAGAGATTATTAGACCCGTTATTTTTGTATATTAGTTCCAAATTCTCCGCTATGTGCCGCCACTTACCGGAACGAGAATTGAGATCATGATAGATTAAACAATAAACCGTATTCTGAACTCTCTTTTATCGCTAAAAATGGATTATATGGCTCCTGCACACAGGACGCGGTAATGCTTGTCGCGCGGCGGAAATCCGCGCGACAGCCAATCAATATGTTGTTTTTCCGTAAGAGATAGAAGGTTATTACGGAAAGCAGCATATTGATTAGCTGTCGCGCGAACTTCCGCCGCGCGGCAAGCATTACCGCGTCCTGTATGCAGGAACCAATAGGCCAATATTCATAGTCGAATCTTATTTCAAGACCGTCTTAAGTCTGACGGAATACAGTGACAGTAAAGTACATTGTCATCCAAGAAACAATGCAGAGCGAAATACGCACACGTTACCACCGCTAAGATGCGGCTAACGAACGTAGTAAAGGCGCACTTTGTTAGATGGCGCCTCGAAAATGCCACTAGCTCTGGCCACTAAAATCAAGCTAGTGGCCGCTCTCAGATTTCTCTCTGCTTATAATTAGATGGACTAACCTCTATGCTTCTGTGTGTCTTTTGTTTTGACAGTTCGTGAATGATATTTGGGATATTGCAATCGACTGCATACAATCCCGAGGGATTATGAATAAAATTTCCCATCATCGAGAAAGCATATAACGTGTAATAAAGTAATGCTTAAGTAACGAACTGCACGTAGCAATCCTATATATAATAGCTCGTGAAGAATGTCCACGATTATAGATGATAAGGTTGTCGCAGGTGCGAAAGGTTCAAACGCTGTCAAGGAAGATCCCATTGTAGCATTAACGGTAAACAAACTCTATTAAACTTATCCCATTATTCTGTTTATATATTATTATTGAAATAGTTACAATTCAAAACGGTATACCACTGTTCTTAGTAATACTGATTGTTACAAATTTTAGGAAAGAGTGAATGCTTTGTATCTTTTTCGAGATCGCTACTTTGAAACGCATTCTATCGACGAGGCAATCAAGAAGAATAGCGATGTGGAGAAAGAGATGAAAGATACATTGAGCAAGTTCGACGAATGTAAAGGATACGAGATTGATGGTTCACGTGCGAATTATTATTACTTAAAAGGAAAAGCTCTGAACGTTGTAGATCGTTTCATTCCACAAGCAGAAGAACTTTTGAGCAAAGCTGTAAAATTAGAGCCTAAATTAATAGAAGCATGGAACGAATTAGGAGAATGTTACTGGAAAAATGATGATATACAGCAAGCAAAGAATTGTTTCATCGGTGCTCTGCCACATGTATGCTTTCTTTCTTCTATGTGCCCTGAAAATCTTTGATTTAAGGATTATGGTTTTAAGGTATCTCCTTTTTCCCATAGAATAGAAATAAAGTGTCTTTGCGAAATTTATCGATGGTACTCAGACAAGAACAAACTTCATCTATGGAACAGCGAATAAAAAATATTCAGCAGGGTGTGGAGTATGCCAAGGAGGCTGTAAGCCTGGACACAGCAGATGGCATATCTTGGGCTATATTAGGCAATGCTTATTTGTCTTCCTTTTTCACAGTGGCACAAAGTCCAACTACCTTACGTCTATGTATGTCTGCATATATGCAAGCAGTAAGTTAGCCATGGATAATATTAGTCTGTTATCACTTGTTGTTTCACATATTAGTGTGAAAACATTTCCCTCTTTTTTTTAAAAAGGAGTAGCAATTGATGCTTGATTATTATTAGAGTTAATTGTTTGCTACAATGTTATTATTGCATATTAATAACTGCGATTTACTATTCTTTCTTACGTATACTTTAAAAAAGGCTGTGTTTAACGTTTATATAGTTTTCTTATCGTTTTTTAAATTAAAAGACTCTTACTTTCAGGAGAAAGATATAATTGCCAGAAGTAATTCTGATTTGTTTTATAATAAGGGAGTAGTAAGTATCAATAAGCTTTAATGCTAATTTCGACATTAGGTATGTTTTCTGATCAGGGATACAGGAAATTGTTTCGGTCAATTTGTTTTAGGCTTTAAAATATCAAGAAGAGTATAACTTAGCGTTACGTTCATTCGAAAACGCGATGGCACTAGATCCATTATGGGAAACTCTGCGTATTAAGCGGGACGAGTTACTACAGTATCTTAAAGATATACAAAATTCTATTAATAACAACGGTTACGTAAAACCAAAACGGCTGCATCAAATGATACGGGTACCTAGTCAAATTAATGATAATTAATAGTACTTATAAGTTATATTGTATAACATGTGATTTTGGTATAATATACATATTTATAGGTTTATAATTAAATGCAGGCATTGGATATTAAACACTTAGGACCGTACAAGGATGGATCGTACACTTCTGGAGAGAAATCTATAAAGTTAGACTTGATTCCATTGAAAGAACTAGCTCTCGGGTTGAATACGGGAAAAGTCGTATTTGGAAAAGTAGTTTGTTGGATACAGGATTCGGATTGCGTCCCATTGTGAGTATTTATCCTTTTCACTGTTATATAATATATTTCTGCATAGCATTTTTTCTGTTGTTAAAAATATATAATTATCTACTATTTTTTATTCAGCGCTTTTTGTCTGGTCGATGAGCAGAAAACTTGTATCGTTGTTACCGTGTACAATCTAGCTAAAGGCAGAGGAGTCACGGTCGGAGATTCCGTTGGTATACCAGAACCTTTTGTCATACATCAGAAATTCTCCTACATAGATAATGTTAGTACGTTAGGAACAATCGATATTAATCAAAGTGTTTGCCGCTTTTACAATATAATATTCCTCTTTCTAGGATTTCGATTACAGATCTATTCGCGTCGAAACACCAGTCATACTCGTAGTTAATGGAAGGAAGTTAGGTCGTGAACAGCAAGCCAGTGCAAACTTGCATACTTTCAAGAAAACGGATTAACTGATAAAATACGTTGATCGAGCGTTAAATCACATAGCGGCCAGGTATAGATTTTTCTATCCTTTTCTAGTAACATCAAAGATAATACGAAAGAGCTCACCAGTATACTTCAGTCCTTTAATTTGCTTAAGTATACTATGCATAACACATGAATTTAGAATGAATATATTTTACAAAGTATTACATTGGCAATAATCAAAAATAATCTGCAACATTATCTAGAGGATATGCTATGTTACAACAATTTCATATTTTATAACGACGTACAAAAAATACTCACATACATGTTCTAACCATCGCATCTTTGAAATCAACCAAGAGAAGATGTCGATGCACGTGTTACTGTTTATTGCGATATTAATTATTTGCGCAAAAATTATTTGGCGAACTACATATCTGCCAATTTATAGAGCTGTAAGACTTTACCCACATCTTTTACGTTGTATCTCAAGACAAGAGAGTAAAAACATCGTAATATTTTATTTATATGACGTTTTAAGTCGTATTGTTATTTGCTATTAAATCAATCACAAGCGTGACTCGTGATACGATTAAATCGAAAAGAAGAATACTGAAGTACAAGATACAAAAGTATTCTCTTGTTTCAAATGTCGCAATTATATACAATTCGCTGACGCGATGATGTATTAGGAAATCCATTTCGCATGATATCTTATACTTGTATAATATCGTTATGTCATCTAATATATTGCGATACAATAGAACGCAGTTTGTACCAAGCATCTTTAAATCAAAGTATTAAAGAGGAGCAAGTATTATTGTGTCCCACTTGTTTCGTCTAATATCAAATTTTATACATTAATAATATAGAATTTCTCATAACTCTCTCGTCTCTCTTCGTTTTTCGTTTTTATTAGATTTTAAAAAATCGATATCGGATGTTGTGTTCTTCTTGAAATCGTCGAATCAGAGATATACGCGAGGTATCCATACATACATAGACTGGCATAATACATTTTTTTTCCATATATAATTTTGTTTTGCGTCACACGAATACTATTGTAAGCAGCATTTAATGCATCGTTGTTATTTTCTCGAATAAGCACCAGTAATGATGCACATATATACAAGGTGTTTCAGATCACCATTTTCGCGAAAGCATAGAACGGATTGAATATAAAAGTTCCATATCGTTTTGCAATATTCGTAATAAATCTCAAGATATTAATTAAAGAAGATTAACGAATGATTACGTGCAATATGGTAGACGAACTGTAGTGACGATGTGTGCTGTTGTACGTCGCTTGTATATTAGGTCAAATTGAACAAAAAAACCCTTTATCATTTTGTAAATAACTACGCAGATTTTTAATTATTCATGGAAGAAACATTTTACATGATTGTGCGCGATAACGCACAATTTTTTTTAAATTTAAATCTATGTAGTCATTTGCAAAATAATAGAGGACTTTTTCAGTTTGACCTAAAGTATAAGTATACAATGATGGACTATATCATCTACTATATCGCGCATGATCATTCGCTAATCTTTGATTAATATCTGGAGATTTATTAGGAGTATCACACAATGGTATGGGTCTTTTAGGTCCTCAATCCGTTCTACGCTCTCGCGAAATTTGAGAATAGTGATCTAACACACCTTGTATAAACACAATGGCCCATGTTCTGAATCCTCTTTTATCGATAAAAGTGCTTTAAATATAGCTTCTCAGCCAATCAAGTGGCTCCTAAGCCTTTTTTAGAGATACTTTTATAGATAAAAGAGGATTCAGAATATGGATCAATGAGTATGATGAAAAATTTTAGTGGAATAGTAAATATTATGGCTATTATGTCAGTCTATATATATATATATATATATATATATATATATATATATATATATGTGTGTGTGTGTGTGTGTGTGTGTCTGTGTGTGTTCAGTATGCACAGTCGCCTTGTAGATTCACCTGTGAATTCTTCGCTCTTTACCACAGTCGACTCATCCACAGAAGTGTGCAAAAAAAAAAACTATTTTTTGGTTCAAAAAAAGACAGAACTTATGATACTACGTACATTAACTATATGTGTAAATTCGTATCTCAAGCGAGGTAATGATCCGCTGAGCCCACTCGCATACAGTAGGAAGGTGCATATCAGTTGAAACGAACGATACGCACAAATATATCCTCTTTTATACTCTGAAAAAACACATCACCTCTCGTCCCCATTGACGCGGTAATAAACAGTGGATCGTTTTCGGGTAAAGAACTTGCGGCATATTGCAACGTAATGTTCTTCAGTCAGATCTTTACGAATAATGCTTGTGATATATTACAAATATTTGTATAAAGACAAGTTTTTTACTAATGATTATAATAATAAATATTTATTTATAACAAAATGCGACGCGCATTTTTGTATCTTGTATGTATGTGTGTATATGTGTGTGTGTGTGGTGGGACAATATATTCGTCCAGCACAGGAACCTATATAGTAACGTCGACAAATAACGTGATGGGCGCATTATGATAATTCTCCGAGCGTACGGAAAAAATACACGTTACTAGGAGGAGTCATCGGCGTTCACTACAGAACGGCCGTTTAATGACCTTTGAAAACGCGGCCTCAAATGCCATGAATCCTAAGAGAGTCTCGAGCTCGCTCATAATGATCGACCGTGTCACATATTCACCTCCCAAAGCTTAAAATAATTATCGATCACTTCGAGGAACCACTCGCGCCTCTTCGCGTCCTTAAAGGCAGGCGCCAATGTCCGCAGTTGCAACTGCAACAATGCCTCGTCGTCCAACAAGCCGTCCAGCTGCTTGAGCAGCGCCGTGTCGCCGTGCAGTTTCAGCAGGCTGGCGTAAGTGAAGATGTAATGTTGCACTCGTAGATGTTGCACGGCCCATGTCTCTACGCTGCGGTTACCGCTTGCCGATTGTATAGAACCCATGTGCTCCGCGTACCACGGCGAGAAATAGTTGCCCAGCTCGAGAGACGACAACTCCGCCACACCGCGCGTCTTTAGCCGCTCCTTTATGCGCGAATACACCTGCGGGGTGTACACGAAAACCTGGAAAAGAAGGAAAGATAGAGGAATAGGTAGATATGTTCTTGGCGTTTCGTCACGCGCGCACACTCATCGCAACTCCTGCGCTGCGGAGCTTGGAAATTTATCACGATTATTCGCGCAATTAATAAGGATCGGATCTGCGGATTGCAGCATCGTGAATTTCAAACAGACGCGCGGTTACGTAACGCTTTACTTTTACCAACATTGAAGCGATGACGCAAACTATTGGCGAAAAGTAGACTCGCTGTGTATAACGAGGCGTTGCTGTGCAACGTTTACGCGTGAGTGGAAATAAGGATGCTGCGAGCTTCTCAGCTGTGCGAACGAGCGTGTGATGCACGAGACCCGTTTTGGCTTCTCTGCCGAGGCTTCACAGTGGTTGCATTCTTTCTATGGCGAGCCGATTGCCACGGCGATCAGCGAACCACATAATTAAGGAAGATGCACCGATGCAAAGAAGCGAATTTCACGCTCGTTTTTGCTGCCTTTGCGGGCCAGATGATTGAAGCCGCAATTTTGCAAAAAAGCAAGTACACACAAAACAAATTGCGAAATTTTTTTTTGACAAACAGATATTTCAGTCGTAAAAAACTTTGGCCGTACTTTTTCCTCTCATTGTAGCAAATCTTCACACGTGAAGCGATATCAGACCGCTCAAGAAAGAAAACAGATTATGCGGATACACGCAAGTCGATAATAATATTCCATTAATAGTTGTTGTTTGAAACTTGCTTCACGTGAAATACTCGGATCTAAATTTAGAGTTCCTTGAAACTTGTCTCAGAGGAGATTGGATTTTTATTCAGAGTCAAGTCCAAGTTCTTCAGTTGAATTATGATGTGATTTATATCTGTAATCGCGATTCAAATGAAAAACTATTATCTAACTCTGAGTTTAAATCTGAGTATCTCACTTGAGACGGGTTTCAAATAATGACTATTAATACGGATCTTAGAGTTAAGCTGAGTTTTTTAATCGAATTATGTGATATACGTAATATTTAAAATCGTAAATTTAATCGTCGATTTAGCATTTATACAATCATATCGAACTCTAAATATAAATCTGAATATCTTATAGCTGAAGTAAATTTTCAGTAACGACTATTAATACAAACGTCTGAATAACTAAGTAACTAGTACACGATATTATTAGAATAAATAATATCCAAATACACATATATTTGGTTTCAATTGAAATAAAGCGAACGACAAGCGAACAAGAAATTTGACGCAAACGATTTTGAAAGAGACATTGACTTTCTTTTTGCGAGATAACTCACGTACTCTCTAAATCTCTCGGAGTGGAATCTTACTAACAACGAGTGAAAAGTGACAGTATTACTGCTTAAAGCGACAGTGAAAATACTGCCACTCGAAATCGCAAGTGTAAACATTTCACTTAAGCTTACAGTGAATTCTAACTCCACAGGAGCAAATGTTTCAGTCGATTAAAATGGATATATTCCCGTGACGGTTTAGCACATCAGATTCATTCTTCAGTTTCAAATGAAAATATTCATTCGACGATTAAGAGGATGCTGAAGTCGATAATAAATTTCAAAAATATCGATAACGTAGAGATTATCGTCACTAATTCTATCACTCTATTTTTTTCGAATTTATTTCTTGTACATATGGATTTTACATAAATGTGTGTTACTGTGTTTTATTATATTTAGCGGAAAACCTAACTACGCGCAAGAAACGTTTCTGCAAACTTTTCCTATATTTTTAAGTTTCTAAATTCAGATGTAAAGATATCCTGGTAAAAATTGAAACTGGAAAGTAAATAAAGTGTAAACGAAGAGTGACGGAAGTGCAAGTGAAGCGTTTACAAAGCGTAAATTGAAACATCGAAACGTAAAGCAAGCAGGTAGTACATTAACCATTTGCTTTATGTTCCAATGTTTCAATTTACGCTTTGTAAGCGCTTCACTTACACTTCCGTCACTCTTCGTTTATACCTTATTTACTCTCCAATTTCAATTTTCATCAGGGTAGAACAATGTTCCTCAAAAATTTTCTGAGTCTGACAGGCTAATTACATTTGAAATGTTAACTTTTAAATTTGTTATCGTTTTTGTCATATACTCGTATCGAACAATGCAATCTAATTTATTCATGTATTTTTATTGTGTAAGAGCATTTTTAATTTTGTGTAGCCAGTACAACGTAAACTTTGTAGAAAAAAGTGAGTATTCTATCGGTAAAGATTTTGACTCGGACATTTTCTTAAAAATCTTCAGAATTTACTCCATATGAATGAGAAATCACTCGAATTCGAGTGACTTGATGGTTGCTCTTTTCGAGTGAAATTTCACTCCAAGAAATTTAGAGAATACTTGCGCTGTTCTATCGCGGAACTTCATGCCGACTTCGAAGTTACCTAACAGATCGCAATTGCAAAATCAGTAAATTTGACAGTCTTTATTACTTGTCAGAGAGTCATTTCGAATTTCGCTACATTTGCTACAGTGAGAGTTTAGAAACATCAGTAGGGACTGATCTTGTAACGATAGTGTAGTTATCGTTTGTTGTCGTTGCGCAGATATAATACATGGTAGAAAAGTTGTACAACGACACATCACTAGTATGAACTAGTGACATTGTTGCCATAAAGTTAAAGAATCGGCTTACGGCCGCTGCTTTTGCGAGTTAGGGCCGGTTTCACCAATTCCGATTACGGTCAAAGCTGAAATGGGTTCCAACCGAAAATTCTAATGGATAAGAATGACAAAGTACTCATGTCTATCAGTTGGAACCCTGACACCGTCGGTCAGATTTTGACCGTAACCGGAGTTGATGAAACCGGCCCTTAATCGTCATGTCTTAATTTTCTGGTATCTTACTTGATAGAGCGAGTTTCCTGTGATGTATGAAGCGATGTAGTGCGAACCAAAGTTCCTGATGAATCGTACAACGCTCCCGGTGTCGCCGATCGTGATATTCTCAGTTTGCTGTAATACGGAGTCATCAAGAGCCAATGTCTCGGCGGTGCCGGCGAGTCGTTGATTGTCACGGAACCTCGCGACGCGCACTAAAACGTAACAGTGATCGCCCGTGATGAAGGACGCGTTTATGCCGAGATGCTTAGATATCGCAGCTTTCGACCAACTTGCAGTGAAGGCGTGCCACGGCCTCTCGAGCTTCTCGAATGTGAAGTCACGGAAGTACGCTTGTAGTAGCTGCCTGTATAAATCAATACATCATATTTGATTATTGCATATTATTACCAAAACATCATATTACATCCTGTTATTTATCACTACGTCTAATCGTGATATTACTCTTCCGAGACTCGAGTTAACAATTTCTACGCCGGATACAGTACTTCACATGGGTGGCCCCATTCCTTAAGATGAAAATTTCCTAAGACTCCTGGCCTCACTGCTGCGGAACCTTGGATTGATGACGTCAGAAGCATATGTCAAATATTCTTACGTGCAATAAAAGGATATTTGAAAGAACACTTTAGATCACTTTAACATACTTGTAAAATGTCCTGAAAACTAATGTTTTCCCTTAACAGTCAATAAATAGCCTTAAAATTAACGTAACTTACATTAATTAACTTTTCTTCTTTAATCCACTCTGTCTCGTAATTTTGTTGCATTAATTTTAAGACTATTTATTGATTGTCAAGAAAAAAGGATAGTTTTCAAAGCATTTCACAAGCATGCTCAAGCGATTTAAAGATTCTTCCATACAGATATCTTTTTATTTGAAAATAGCACGCGCGAGAATTTTTTACATGCGTTTATTCATCTCGACATCATCGATCCATGGTTCCGCAGCAATGGGACCAGGTAACTCAAATCGAATCTGCCTGATCTCGAGAATTAGAGGCGGCGACTTCACTGAGAGATCATTCTGCGTAAGTCACGTGCCTGACGTTGTCGCAAAACTCCATGTGGAAGTCGCCGACGAAGACGGCGGTGCCGGCCTTGCCCTGCGAACGTTGTTTGATTGGCATTGGCGTGGGGTTCTTAAAGACGTCGAGCATAGGCTCGCGGAACACCCATGTCTCCGTGTCATTGCGCGGCACCACTCGCATGCTGATGCTCAGGTAACCGTACCGGCTGAACACGTTCACGGCACTACCGAGTCGCGGTCGCTGCGATCTGCTGACGCGAATCTGAGCGCCGATCAGCAGAACGAGCGTCAACGTCAGGAGGAAGAGTCGCGTGCGTGACCACATCTCTGGCCGGCTGCCTGGGTCAGTGATTTCTGAAACAGAACGTGAATAATAAGCGTGAGTAGAGAGTCGTCGTGAGGCTCGTTAAGTCGCGAACGAGGTGTGCAACACTTGTTTCCCCTTTTCTTGAAGGTTAATGAGACACCTGACCCTCTCAACGCGGTGCTTCAACGGACCTACCGACGAGCGACATAGCTATCTCCATAAATTAAGCCGCTCTTCAGCAACGACGACGTCACCATCGGATGCACAGCACCAGAAACGGATCGACGATTTCGCGCCACTCGCGCGGAGCAACGCTCAGTGTTTCGCGTGTCTCGGTACACTGAGACGCGCATCTCGGTCGCGAGGAAGCTGAGGGTAGTCGCGCGGCTACCGGTCCCCGACCGCACACGTGCGTCTCGCGCGGTGCAAAAGTCGTCGTGGTCGTCGTCGCGGTCGTTGCCGCGCCGTTGCAGCGTGCTATCTCGTTATGTAGGTCTAGGTGTGCACCGCCGAGATGTTTGCGAAGCGCGCGGCCTTCATCCCCACCTGCGTACCGAACGAGCACCTTGGTCTACCGGTGCCTCGAACCCTCTCCCCTAGCCTCCCTCTTGCCGCGCTCACTTGGATTCGATAATTCGCTTCTTTCCGCTTATCATCGCGATCAGGAAGGACGGCGGCCGCACGGACTTCTTCCAGGCCACCGACGAGTGGGCGACCGGTCGTCCCGTTTCGCTCCGTCGCGTCTCGGTACGAAGGCGGACACCTTGTACGGACAGACAACGTAATGACGCGGACGATTGTCATGAATAACCGTGCCACCTTGGCCCTCCGGCGATCTCTCATTCGATTTGTGTTTTCGAGCGGAAGGCACGAGGAGAGGAAGAAGACAGCTGCGCGACGACACGCGGCGTGTCCGTCTAGGTGCTTATTAAGGTATTGACGTGCTTCTTAATTAGAATTTGAATGAAGAGTGCAGCTTGGCGACGGTCGGAGTATCGCGAATGTAATATAAGAACACCGTCGTGGAATGCAAAACCAACCAGCTGATGACAATGATTAGCGGTAATGTCGCGAGTCGCGAGGCGCATTTCAAACGATCTCGCAAGCGACTGCATTTTTATGTAATGGGACACGCGACCTTTCGCGGAACTTGGAGTTTGCGAGAGAAATACCGTGAAGAGAGAAACAATTTGTCAATGTAAAATATCGCACAGCATCGTTCGTGCCGCTATTATCTACATTTAGACGTAATTTCCGGCAAGTATCGGTATATCTTACACGCGCGCAAAAACAACGAATTCGAATCGAATCTGCAGACATAGATAATAGACTCACGTAGTCTATTATCCGCAGACGGTTGGTAGAATGCAACAGATAAAATATTATTAAGCGACAAACCGTTAGGACAACGAACGGCGCGTTTCCTCTTGCGCTTCTCATGAGGGACGATTAATGCATGTCTCTTAATGTTTTCACTCGATTAAGCGTATCCGCCCGTATGCGATGTAACGTATCAGATGCGCAGCTACACATACAAACTGCACTTCGTCCCGTCACCAGAATCGGCGGCGGCTCGAAATGCAGTCACAGTGAAAGTGAAATTAAACGCCTACCACCATAAATGGGCACTTCTTCCTTTTGAACATATTGTATACACACAAAACAAAAGAAAAAGAGAGAGAGAGAGAGAGAGAGAGAGAGAGAGAGAGAGAGAGAGGCAGAGAGAACGAGAAAGAACGAAAGTTTATTAATACCCTAAGGCTCATATATGTACACAATAACTGCTTCAAGTATACAAACATATGCTTTATAGTATACAAACATATCAAAAGCGTAAATACAATGTTAGCGTGCAAGTAGAGAAATAAGGACACGCCAGAGCACTGAACCAAAAAGAAAAAACTGGGCCGTATTCAAACGTTACATGATATGAATATAATGATAGTGAATAAAGCTACAAGTTACCATTAAATTATTAACTGAAATTATGTTCGCAATAGTACAATTAGAAATAAGAAAAAGAGAAATGGAGGAAAAGAAAACAAGTAAACAAGCAAGCAAGAAAACTAGCAACAACGGGCAAATAATATAAATAATTACCAATTAATTTCATATCGCACAAATGACTTACCAGTTTGGACGTCGAATGCAAGCCTACAAAAGTGCAGAGTAATTTAATAGACTTCTAAGAGACTGAAACAGTCCCAGCTGATAAGTTAAAAACAACAATATATCGAGCAACTAAAGCTATTCCCCGGAAGGCAGGAGATAGAATATTAAAGTTAAGACATCATAGTGAGGACGATACGCAGCAATACTAAAAATTAAAGAGAATAAAAGAAGTAGATATTAATTACAATACTAACTTCGGTAATAATGATACTAAAATAAAAATAAATATTTGTTTATACTATTACAAATAATAATAATAATTACTGGAATTCACAACAAAATGATTTGCAGCATAAAAACGAATCGTCACCCATAATCTACGATTCGTCTTTCTAATGCAAAAGGATATTGTTTTAATGCATTTTTTTTTAATTAAAGAGGAAGAAGGAAGAGAGAGACAGAAAAAGGAAGATATATACGTAAAGTTATGACGGGCACGTGACATTTTCCCCGCAAGAGTAGTCGTCGGATATCAAGACGCATCGTTGGAGTCTGAACGCACGCTGCGGAAACGACGCTGCGCGGCGTACCGTCGACGATCGGCGAAGCGGAAGAAGAGAATGATGTGGTTCAATGGGAGCGTAACTCGCTTTGGAAATTCGATCAAGGGTGGCCGAGAGTCGAGACGTAGACTCTTGCTTTGCCCGCGAGGTTTACGCCGACGCGCACGGTAGTAATTAAGTTTTCTGTCATTCAATCGAAGAGATGAAATTACTCGTCTCCCTGGCAAAGGAAGCCGACCCGATAGATTAGATTCAGTAAGTACAACGAAATTTAGCCTGGCCATTCTTTCAGTTATCAAACAACGGAAGCGTCCGTCCAACACATTCGAGCATGACGGAAGTTTAGTCACGGCAACATTGAGTGCTTTATATTTAGTGACACCAGTAACATCCCAGATAGACAGGTAGATTTTGCAGCAATTATCAATCGATTTATAAAGGTTGCGGCTCTTATGAATGATACACATGGCATTCATATTTATCACAAAGATTGGCAAAATAGAAATACCAAAGAAGTACACAAAAAAATTATCAAGATTTACTCAGAAAAATATATAATGTAAAATTTAATGTCAAAAAAGGACAAAAAAATATATACTTCATTCATGTAAATGTTACTTGTTTGAAGTAACTTGTTTCCAGTAAACATTTTAAGTTACTTGGTTTGAAGTAAATGTTACTTATTTCATAAGTTTATGTATCCCCAAATCTATCATAAACTCATCCAAAATATCAAATTTATACAAGGTACATTATGAATCCCAATAAGTTTCAATCAAGAATATTACATTAAAACATAAATTCGATTTGCTCACTATATAAAGTACCATCTTTTTCTTCTATAAAGTTTTACAATATTCTCGTAAAAAGAGTAAATCCTACTTTTGAGTATATATGACAATAAGTTTTTCTAAAATATGTGGTAAGTGTATTTTAGGATCATTATCAAGAAAATATTATCTGCTAAAGATGACCGTTACTTAAAAAAGAAGAAAAGTGAACTACGTAATCTGTCGCTTTTCTTAGCAACAGAATAATATTTTTCTCTGTGTAACTTTCAGTTACATATTTGCTTTTCAGTAAATTTGTTTCTGCACTGATACAACAAAAAATTTACAGTATTGTTTAACGCAGATTGAATGATTCAATATAATGTGTTTACTTCTCGTAAATGTACTTAAAAAAATTGTAAAGTTTACATCATCCTTTGTTCACCTTATGATAAAGTCTATCAATCTATCTCTGTTACTCGTTGAGACTAGAACTTGAAAATCATGACAAGAATGATGCTTGTGTCGACTTGTGTTACTAAATGGAAGGCATTCGCTCCGAAGGATAAACACGTGACATCGTTCCTTCGCAAATATAACGCATTTATGACTGATTTATTCGCGATGAGAATCACTCGACCTTTCCCAACAACTATTAATTTATAGATACATATCTGTGAATAATGTATTCGTAACGGACCATGAAACGTAGGGAATAGTAGATATAATAGCTGATCGCGATAGAAATTAATTTAACGTTTAATGAAGCTTCGTAGCGGCGCATAATAATTAATCGACCGTCAGTAATAATTAATGGAGAACGAAAAGTTAAATGACATTTATCGTGCGTTACACGATAACGGCTGGCGATCGAACGCGCGTTGCCTCGACGTTTAACTGACATAACGAGCGCGCGATAGCCCCCGCGACCGAACCACCGTCGTTTTTATCTGCCGAACGATGCGTACACGCTCCAATTCGTCTTCCCCGTTGTGTTACCAGGCTCCGAAGCGATTGCTGTCTCGCACAATGCCGCCGCGCGCGCGCGGCGGATCGATTTAAATTAATCCCCGTGGCGATTCGCGTCGCGGATCCTGTCGCGCTTCTCGCCTCGTTTCACAGCTCCACCGGATCACTCAATCGCATACTCCGGTAAACTTTGACATTACTCTCACGCTCGTGTCTTACTTGCCCCGATGGCCTTTGCGGCCCGTAAGAATATCACGGGCCGCGATCGGCGTTGGGCTTTATAATTACACAGCGAGTCGGGTGTGATCTTTTCCGTGCGAGAAGAAAAAAATAGTTCCGTCGCGATCGCCACCAACGAGACATTCAGACCGGTATTCATAGGCCAATATTCATAGACGGATGTTCCACGCTAAAAAAAGGCATGTAAGAGATTTAATTGTTGCCGCTTTTCCGCGATGCTGATTGATTATTTCGCTTAGCTCATTTCATGTGGGCTTGCTTCGTGTCGTTTGCGCCTGTCAAATTATCAGGTAAATAACTATTATCGCGTTGGTTAGCTCATAAAGGAAAGAATACAGAAGAGATATAAATTATAAGAATAGAAGAATAGAGAATAGAAGGGTAGAGGAGAAAGAGGAAAAAGAAAGGACAGACAAAGAGAGAAGCATATTATTTAGGCAAAAATAAGGGGAAGAATAAGGTAATTTTATAAGGTAATTTAAGAGGTTATTGTAACGATAAACATGCTAAATAGCGCGCGCTTGTAATGTTCTAGTATATTTAAAAGATCGTCTTAAGTTTATCTACAGATATATTTTATATCTGTCAACTAAACGATCCGTACAGCTTCTGAAGATAAACTCAAGACGACCTTAAACATAAGACCTGACTGTATTGAAAAATGATAAAAACGAACCAGTTTCTAGGTTAAATAAATTTGGTTGCATCAACTGCAATCCAGTCAAATTGAATGCAAATTAAATCTTTTCAATAATCTGATGTAGGAATTTCGACTAAAAAATTTAGTCGAAAGTAAAAGGTTAATAGAAACTGAAATGTAGTGTTACACGGACGCTGTAAGTGTTCTTTCAGCTAACAGAAAAGGTTGATCTAACTGCATAATAGAAGTAATATCATCTCTCGATGGATGAAAGGTTAAGCAAATCAGACGGTAAGTACGTCGAACTAATGCCTTCGATAATTGGACGTATGTTTGCGAGATTTGTTCAACTAAAAGAAATTATTACAACAGGTTCCTTAAGATCGTTGAATATGTTACAATATGTAGAGTTCAAACACACAACTCAGCTATCGATAATTTGCATTGACTACCTCACTCGCTCGCAGATAAACTCTCATCGTGGAGAGATATAAGCGAGTAAGCCATCAATCGAAGCTTTATACGATATATGTGCATCTATCTGAGACAGATCCGCTTTTTGTCAAAGTTTTCTGGCACTTTCGATTGCGTCAGAATGGATAGGCATGGATAGACATTGTTTAAATTTAATCATGGTAGATGTAGAAGAAGAAATTATTACATTATTACAATTACAAATGGAATTTATTACATTACTATACTTGACAACTCATTTGTGATTAGCATTATTTTTCGGGATAGTCAAGTCACGAGATGGGGAGAGACAGGGAGAGACAGGAAGAGACAGGAAGAGGCAGGGAGAGACGGGAGAGACAGGAGAAGCAGGGAGAGACAGGAAAGGCAGGGAGAGACAGAGAGAGGCAGGGAGAGACAGGGAGAGACAAGGAGAGACATATCTCTTCTGTATTTTTTTTCGTGACCTAACCAACGCGATGATAACTATTTGCCTGGTAATTTGACAGGCGCAAATGACACGAAGCAAGCCGCAGACCACATGAAGTGAGCTAAGTGAAAGAACCAACCAGCATCGCGGGAAAGCGTGTAGAGAGGAACTTATCTGAGTCGAAATATCGACCCTACTTTCAGTCTCATCATTTCATCCAGCATTTATTTTGACGCTAAAGAAAATGAAAAGAGAAATTTCAGATATCATCAGAGACAAAGTAGGAATAAATTGTATCATTAGAATTAAACCTACTTTGCTAACTTATTGCGTTGTAAAATACAAGGTTTAACATAAACCAAAATTTCAATTCGGGTAGTATCAAAATTTCAACTCGGGTAGGTTAAATAGGATAAAAAAACATTGATATAGATTTCAAAATATCAAAATAGGTGTTAAATGGAATAGTAAAGCTGAAAGTAGGATCAAAATTTCGATTTTGGAATTAAGATGATTAGTTCGCCATATACAAACCTGTAATTAAGTTCACTCAACTAATTTTAATTATTTTGATCAATTTTTTTTATAGTATATAAATCGATCATAATCAAATCTTATATTCAAGATTGTCTTCAGTTCTTGTTCAGATGCTTCGTAGCCAATGAAATATACGGTATTTGAAAAGATCAACTTAAGACAATCTTAAATACAAGATTTGACTATGAATACCACTTCATGATGGGAAGTTTTTCGACTGAAAATTTTTCCCCCTTTGGCTTCTGTATACTAATGAATCACTTCGTTGCAAGCCAGGGATAAGTAGACATCAATATGTTAACGTTGCCGCTTGAAATAAGATAGAGCGACTTTCGGAGCGGTGGACGTACATAATGTGTGGTCTAATAGCGCTCGATTTATCACCGCCGGCTTAATAGGCCACGCGATTTTTTCCGTAAACCGCATTCTTTGTGACTAAACGTCTCTGGGTCAACACACACGCCCACATACGGAGCGAAGCTGAGTCACAGAGAGGGCGAGTTATTTAGCACGTGTACTTTTGTCCCGCTATCAGCTGCCAATGTAGCGAATGAGAGACTCGTGTTATCGCCGTTCGTCCGCGCCGTTTCCGCACCGATAGGCGATTTGCTTTCGTCGTGGTTTCCAGCGAATTCGCGCTACTGTCCGCGTACTCCGACGAGACGCGCGAATCCGTGGTAACTCACGCGTAATAGAAGGGCCGTTTATATCGGTTTATCTCAAAAGGAAGATCGCCCCATATACCTAGATTCGAAGTTGCTAGCCGCAAACGAAAGTAAGCATACATATTCATGAGATTACGATAAAAGCGTCGGGATGGGGAACGCCTGTATCTCTCGATTGTTCCGTACGCAGCTATCGTTTTGCCCGTCGATGGTTGCACCAAAGACATCGTTCTTTCAAAACCGGTAAGACTCGGCAATGGAAAAGCTCTCTCTTTCTTAGTGAAAAATATTTTTCTAACTCTCGATACTCCAGAAATGCTTTTATATACCAATCTGTCAATAATAATACAATTTAATTCAATAATAGCATAATTTAATTAAAAATAGTAATATAATTAATATAAATAATAATAATCTGTTTCCGACGAAAATATCCTCTTCTCTGTTCCATTAAAATTTTTGCAGTATATTACACTGAGAAAGAAAATATCTAAGAAAAATAGTATTATATTTATTCGGTATAATAGTAAATATTTATTCGTTAATAATATTTATTTGGTAGATGAGATACTAATTGTTATTTACGTATTTACTTATATTAATATAAAATATTGTTCATATAAGAAAATATATTTTCTTAAAACCCTTAGAAAACTTTAGCTTTCCATGAAAGCAATTATTTATATTATTTAAGTAAAAGAATTTTGATTTAGATAAATATGTTATTAATAAAGAAATATTTACTATTTTCAGATATTTTTTTTCTCAGTATAGCTGTGAACGACACGCGTGTTAACCCTTTCACTGCTATAATTTTTTTTCAGCTGATTTTTGTATTACTTTGCATTTTATGTTATTATTGGAGTGCTGATTACAAATCTCAAGTCAGATTTTAAAAATTCAATATAGCGGACCCAATATAGCCAGCATTTATTGATGAATTGATGCAAATCTGAATATATAAACATTAAATCCATGTTTTTCAAAGACGTATTTTTAAAAATAATGCTAGAAAAATGAGAAATTAAGCTACAACATAAAAAATGAGAAATTAAGCTACAACATAAAAGATATGAAAAATAAAGCTGATATGTGCGGAAAAAGAAAATTTTATAGACACAATAAAGAAATAATTTATTTATAAAAAATAATCTAACCTGTAAAAAATACTAAAAAATATATATTGTACTACAAAATATGGAGTCTGGTAAAATTTTCAGCATTTAATATCAAATACTTTTCGAGAAATCGATTTTTTTCAGAAAAAATCGCTTTTCTCGATTTTGATATATTATAAATAATTACAAATAAACAATTTGGTGCAAAAAACATATAAAATAAGTATTTATACATCAGAGAATCCTAAAATCATGATTAGTTTCGCGAAATTACAAATTTTACAAAATAAAAATGAAAAAAACAAGTGGGAAGTATTTCTCACTAGCAGTGAATGGGTTAATATTTTCACCAGCTAGTGAACTTGAACGAAAGAGAAGGCAGAGCAATCCAGAGGCATCAAGAAAAGTTTAGTTTCCAAATTAGTAAAACGGAAAAGAACAAGCTCCGCTTTCGCCGTTACTTTCGAGCGTACAAGATTGGCGTATCGAGTCGATTAGAACTTCACAAACATTCCTCATCGACGCGACGTTGATGTCGCGCTCCACGCGTCTCTAAGTTTCTTACTCTCGGTTAGGGAAACTTTACGTAATGCATTAATCGGTAGATTCCGTAAACGTAATTCCACCTCTGAGGCATGGCGATTGTTTATTTCACGCCGATACATAAGACACCGCAGTGACAGACGCTTTCGCAGTGACAAACATTTACTGAGTGTAAAATAGAAAGTTACGTGAAACTAAACGTTCGGTTCGGGATCGTAAACCGCCGCGTTCTTTTACATTCGACTGCTGGCGCATTGAATGATAAATAATATTGTGCAATATGCATGTGCGAGCATTCGCGAGATGCATCAAAAGGGTAGTATCCCACTTGTACCTCTTAAGTCGTGACTGTGAATAGAAAAGATATAAATATAAGATGTATAATATAGATGGAAAAGATTAGGAAAATTATAATACTAAAATAAAGAGATACACGGAGAAAAATAATTTGCTGGCCCAGCAAATTTTCTACTGGTCTAGCAAAATTTTTTCGTTATTATATGAACAGCAAAAAGATTTGTTAAGAGTACTAATCACTATTTGCTGGATATAATTTGCTGAATCTACAAATTATTTTGCTATAAAAATCATGATGGATTTATGCAGTTGTAGTTTTGTTTCGATAGCAAATAAATTTGCCAAGGATACATTATTTTGCATCAATAGTAAGTTAATGTGATTCTTAGGACAAATACACTTAATAAATTTTTTCTATCCTGGCAACGAAATTACTTCTGCTCTGATAACGAATAATTTGTATAATTAGTTACATCAACAAATTTTTTTTATATCACTACGAAAATGCAGTAGCAACAACGATTTTGCAAAAAGAGCAAAATTATTTTTCTCCGTGCAGATGATAAGTGAAATAGAATAAGAAAAGGGATTATACAAGATAACAAATGTGATATAAGAATAAGTTAGCGAAAAAAAATATATTTGTGATATTTTTTTATAGAGTTTATTTGATATAAATATTGTAATTTGGAATAAGAATTTTAGTTGTATAAAGGAGGTATGGAAGAATAAGTGTGGCTAAGGATATTTTTGTAAACCAAGTCCCTTTTTGGTTGAGTAACTGAAGTAACAAATATATACAATACACATATATCTATATTATCGTCTCTATATTATCAATATTTTCAGTTTTGATTTAAAGCTTGATTTAGAATGTGTTATTTGCTTCCTGTTTTTTCTCTTTATCTCTTTCTGACTCAAATCTTAAGTCAGAAAATGACAGAGAACAAAAAACAGAAAGCAAAGAGCACACTGTAGATTAAGCTTAAGCAAACGATTAAGTTAAGATTAATATGATTTTTGACTAATCTATTCTCACTTGATAATAAATAAGAAAATTAAAGATAAAGTGTTACATTACACAACATCTTAAACACGAACGTGAAAAAACGTTTAAAGGAAAAAGAACAAAACAATTTAATTTGAAGATTCATGCAAATGCGCGTCATTATGAAATCTCTGATAAGATGCACGAGTCGCGATTCGCCGATCGAGATTGGAAACTCGTGTTACCGGTGTGCCTGCTGAATAATTTCCTGATTACGAAGAAGTCTACACATCGGAGAGTACTTCCCTATGCTAAACATCCGCCCACTTACACGTGTTTGCATATGCGCGTTTATGTGTGCTTAGTCGAGTCTAGCGGCATATTCACGTCGTCGTCGTTGACGTTCAAGAGAGGTCTGCTATAGTGGCGAGACAGACGTGACTTTTGCTATTACGAGCAAGAAAGGTCGAATTGCACACGACATGAAGAGGTTATATATATATATATATATATATATATATATATATATATATATATATATATTAGATAAACTGCGCGAGAGACAAAAAAGTCCGCGAGGACTTCACTCGGATACCTTTTTCTCGAAGGATCGGCGAAACACGCGACACAGCCTGGGGGCACGGATTCGATAGTGAAAAGGTTCGCTCGCTTCAGCTTCTTACATGCATTTCGTCAGCGTTCGCGGTGAGAATCGCCGGGTGACAAGAGACATGAAGAAATCTCGGTCGCAGGATAATAATTGAGCATATAGCCGAGTGCGATTCGCTTGTCGCGAGCGGCTGATATACGCAGCGGCGCGCAGAAGCCAATGGAGAAGAATTATTTAAGTAGCCTCGCGGTCGTGGCTTGAAAGGGGCACGTTGCGTCGTCCTATTAGACGCAGGAAACGCGATCACAGAGCGAGTCGAATGGTCACATAAGAAACCGCTTTGGAACTAATTGAGGTGGACCAACTAAACGGACTAACTAACCCTGCCAGCGGCGAGAGTGATGGCGACGGCGGCGGCAGAAAATTTCGAAGCGGTCGCGGGTAATCGTAGAAGCGTAGATCGTCGAAAGGGTGAAATCGATTGCGGGACTCGAAATTGGAATTTAATGTTGCTTCGTTGTCATGAGAAAGCTACCGACACCGTGCAGGTGCACTCGAGTGGATGTATCTACGGCTCGTTAGTGAGACCAGTTCTATGCCGTTCTGAGAAGCAGAAAAACAATATTTTTCAGTAAAATACACATGCTAGAGATACATGTACTTCACCGGTTGTGAAGTACAGATGGACGAAATGGTAATCTTCGCTCAATAAATCACGACTCTTGTCGTTTCACTCGTGGTTTCAATTGGCGCAGCTGGGTTACAAAGAATTCATTTGACATCTGATATATGACGATTCGCGATATTCAATAGTAGAGTTTATATCCCCGCAGAGTTTCTAATTAATGACATTTTTATTTCCAGAAAATTAATCTGAAGAATTAATTCCCTTATTGAATATTAAACGAGTCTCTCTCTCTCTCTCTCTCTCTCTCTCTCTCTCTCTCTTTCTCTCTCTCTCGTACATCGAATGTCGACGCAATATAGTATGAATTCTGTATTAGAACCGTGTTACCATTTTGTGAATGTATTTGTCTTATTCATTGAAATATAGACAAACTGAAACGAGTGCTAGACCTGCCTGTGTGGGATGAGGAAGAACATGTGTCTTGAATAGTATTTTGTGTTTGTCTATCTTTTATTAATTCTACTATATCTTATCTTCTCACTCTCGATTACATTGTAGCTCAGATAAAGATGAAGGAGAAACCAGTGAGCTCTCTTTCTCACACACACACACACACATATACACACACGCGCGCGCGCGCATTCTTTTTGTTTATCGTGAATATTGTACGGTAGCGTATACTCCAGTTAATATATATTTCAAAGTGGTCTTGTATTTTATCCAAGAATTCTCCCATTGAGTCTGAGAAAAACTAGTCTTTCCATTGGACAAAATATGTGAATGAGTTCACAATTTCATCCCAAAAACTTAGAACAGCATTTCTGTCCATGAGTGTAGACGGAGTTTGGTGCTTTCCATAATCACAGTTTTATGAAATTGAAACGAAGTGTGATTAAATTATATTATATTAAAAAATCATTGCATCTCAATAATTTTATATAAAAATTGCGCCCAGCAAATACTAACTAACTAATATTACGCTATCCCACTCAACAATGTGATTGTTATATATACTGTCTCCACGTAACTCGTAAGAGATTGGTTGTCTGTGTATTGTTATGACTTATTCTAACATTTCATTACCATAATTTACAAATTTTACAGTGTTTTTTTACGGTGTAATTTGCAAATTCTACATTCAATTTATTTTTAAACTTGACTACTTCATTTAATTTTTACATTCGATAAATATATTTTAAGATAAGACATATTTATACTGTCCAATGTGCAGGGAGTATACGGAAAGTAAAGGATTGTGACATGCCTTGTCAGCATGTTGACTTTACATACATGCACTCGAATTCTTCAGATTCAAGCTATCCTCTTATTCCTCTTATTAATGCGATGTTTCGACAAGCGGCCACGTCGTCGTGAGCCACGTTATCATTTACGCACAAAGACGTGACTAGATATCTGGGAATTTTACTGGCATTAATAATCCGCTGCGCGTGCAGAGATCGTCGCGACGATTAGAAGTAATCGCTTGTGATTTCGCGCGTTAAGTCGTCATTCACTCCTTTTCGCTTATAAGCAACTTGATTTCATTCCCGATCCTCATATCGTTATCTTTTGCAACTTTTGCACGAGTAGTCGAGCGAGAATGAAAATTTATCAGGTATACGTGTATGCTTTACGCGTATAAAGAAGCAGTGTGCAAGTTATTTGGAGAGATAAAACATCTTTATTAGAAAAATCCGGAAGGATAAGAAAACGCGGGTGGCTTACCCTACCGGATCACACAAGTTTACTCCATTTCCGCTAATCGGCTTTCCCCTCCGTGAAGGCTCCCTACCCATGACGCTAATTGTTATGGGTCACTGACTGAATGCTCGTTACAAGACACCAGAAGATAACTCGGCTTTCCAACGTTGCCGCTCCAATCAACCGTGCACTTGTTGTCGCGAATTGCTGTACGCGTTCGCACTATATTTTCGTGTCCAATATAAAATTAATTCCTGTTTCCCTCATATGCAGACGTGTCTTTCTTCGTTAGCGAATTGTTACGCTTTGTACAACGGACGCTACAACAAAATTGAGGAAGGAAAGATTCTTTTTGCAATCTGCTTTTGTCTTTTTTTTTTGTTTTTCAAATGACCTTTGCATGCACTTTTCACGAAATGCTGTCACGCGTGCGCGACGACAAATCGAAATTTAACGTCACGACTGTTTGCATATGATAATGCACAGATAATCCACGCGCAGTCTGCGTGCAACGTTATCTGACAATGTAAGTATAATATTTCTCCAGATCACGAGCTCTCGCCGCGTTTGCAGTGCGCGACTTCGATGCGATCGGTCGTGCGCGATTCTCTTGTCGGTTATCGTGCGATATCAATAAATATTCTCTCGCCACCGCCGCCAGCGGCGACGCGAAATATCGCGAGAATAATTTTGCCGCTGCAATCGCCGATCGTTTTTGACGCGCTCACCCATACGTTTCTGCGAGCACGGCGAAAAGCCGAGGCTACGTGTCCGATTGTTGGGATTTCCAGGAAAAAAAAAAAAACAAAGAAATTATTACCAGGATGTAGGCGCACACGATAAATCCTTATCGATTGTTACTTTCATTACGCCGACACGGTCACATTAATTCGCGGATATTATCCTGCGCAAACGCTGGATAGCGCGGTAAAAACAATAACGGCGCGTGTCGCGGTTAATTATACCGGGTAACGTGCTAATGTAAGTCGGAAGCCTAGACAGCGAGTGTTTTGGACACCGGCGCGATAGCGACTAGCCATTCGTGTGACGCGAATGCGTAATAAACTGGTTTGCAGCGTGCGGCGAGGGGTTTAAGCGCTACCCGCGCTCTTAACGCGATGTTACGCGCGGGTCGGACAATATATATCTCGATCTCCCTCGCAAATAACCGAGCGCACCCGACGCGCTTGACGCTTTTTTGCTCCTTCTCATTTTGATCAAAAAGCGCAGCGCGTACGGATGAGTGCAGCCGCGTCGGAAATTGCGTCGCGCTAGCTGCGGTGCATCGGGGCCCGATATACTGCCGCCGCCGCCTCCGCCGTGTCATCGATATCGTATTGCGCAACGCGCGATCGTTCGACTCGCGGATGCGGTCAATCACGCGGTCGACGACAGCCCGACTTTTGCAAGTGCGTTAGCCTTCCTCTCCTTTTTTTTTTTCCTTTTCGCGCAAAACCAATTCCGTGTGCGTCGCGATCGAGGTCGTTCACTCGACACTGACGCACGAATGTAAATTAATCTCGTTGCCGGGCTCACGTAGTCCGGCGTAAAGTGAGCGTTTATTTTTAAAAGTGCACAAAGAGATACGACGCGCGGCCAAGCCAATTTACTGCGCGAAGAAAGCACTTCAGTGAACTCCCGCGCGTACACTGAGATGTTTGCTATTGGTAACTCTGGTCACATGGAGAAATAATTACTATTCGTTATGGCGAAGAAAACCATTTTTTCACATTAAATTCTACTATCATATTAGTGATAATAGCTTCATATGTATGTTACTGTTACTATTTTATTAGAAAAAATATAGTTGAGGCCGGAAATAGCTATTTCAGTTAAATAACTATTTCAGGAAATAAGTTAAATCGACCACTTTTTTCTCTCTCAATGCGGATATAATACTTTAATGAGTTCTCGCGCATACACTGAGGAAATGTTTGGTATTGGCAATTTTAATCACATGGAGAAATAATTACTATTTTATAGCGAGGAAACCGTTTTCTCACATTAAATTCTACTGTGATGTTAATGATAATAGTGTCATATCCATATTATTACTATCAGTTTTCCGTTTTCTCATATTAAGTTCTACTGTGATGTTAATGATAATAATGCCATATCCATATTATTACTATCAGTTTATTAGAAAAAATATAGTTAGGACTAGAAATAACTATAATTTCAGTTAAATCTACTTTTTTCTTTCAATGCGAATAAAGTACTTTAGTGAGCTCTCGCGCGTACACTGAGAAGATGTTTAATATTGGAGATGTTTAATATTATAACTATAATCATATAAAGAAATAATTACTATAAATTATGGTGAAGAAAACTATTTCTTCACGTAAAATTCTACTGTAATGTTAGTGATTATAGTCTTATATGTTAATATTAATGGTAATAGTCTCATGTTATTATTATCATTTTATAAGAAAAAATATAGTTGGGGTTGGAAATAACTATAATTTTAGTTAAATCGATCACTTTTTTCTCTAAATGTACTTCCCCTCTTCGTACATGCAATTTGAGGAAAATATTTTTTGTCTTTTAACACGATCACATATCATTCCCTTGACGATTTTTGCGGTCGCAATCCATCACTGCGTACACCAGCGCGGATATCAAACGCATCAGCAGTGGCATGAAGAAGAATAACGCGCTGCGGTTTAAAACTCACGAACGTGTTGTTTGTGAAAAAACGTAATCGAAATTGTCGAAATTATTCATGAGGCGGGCACAGCGGAGAACATACGGGGATCTTTCTTCATTTTTACATTTTACATTCCGAGGAAATTCACATACACGTGACGTACGTCGCATGGTTAGAAGAGATTCAGCCGGGGCTGATTTCCGTGCAACCTGCGTTTCCTTTGTCCCGGGGGACGGGTTAAGCCAGATTTTTTTTCTTTTCACGAAATTGCGCGATCGAGGCTTGTTATTTCTCGCCGCGCCGAGTATTATTACCGGCGGATACGCGAAAAAGTCCTTCTTTTGTATACGCGAGATCCCTCCTGACATTTGCATAGGCATGCTAAACGCGTTGTCGGTTCACCATGTAAGAACGGGACGCTAAGAGCATCACGTTCCCGTGGATTCTCGTCCGCGCTCGCATCATGTATGTATAGTAGAACTTTGCATTGGCGCGCTGCCGCGCGCACCATAGGCTTGGATCAGCAACAATCCCGTTTAATTGTATAATACGCTCGCTCGTAAAAGTGCACCGCTCCTCGAGCGCAAGACCGCTGCCGAGTGTAGGACAACGAGCGCGTAATGATCGAGCAATCCTAATAAATCGGATCTGTCGACAGATCAAGCACAAAGACACTCGCGATCATAATTGTGCGAGCGCAGCATAAAGCGAATTAAAAGCCGCAAATCACGCGATATTTCAGTCGGCGTAATCGCTGGATTAATTCGTATATTTAGACGGCATTTCTTACACAAGACAGTTATATTACAAGCCGCGCCGTTATTATCAGCTCGTGCGTTGTTGTGCGTTGCGACAATTCCTGTCGCCTCATTTTCCATCAGATCAAAGTATTACCCACCTCTAATGCCTGCGTGCCTTTTCGCAAATCGACTTGCATTTTCCCGCAGTGAAATTCTTTATCCGACTATTGTGCATTATGAAAGACAAAGCAATTTTTATACTAAGCAAGATTCAAAATAATTATGCGAGTCGAATATGGCGAGTATATTTTAGAAGATTCATACCTTTTTTGTTTTTGCATCTACATAGATTAAAACTTTTTAATTCCGCTACTTATTTCATCTATTTTATTTTCCCAGCTTTTTCGAATTTATTTCAAGCAAATCAATTTGTATTTTACCGCAGCAGAATTCTTAGCTCGACTTTTATATATTATAAGAAAAAAAGCAATTCAATATTTTTATATTAAATAAAATTCAAGATAATTATACGAATAAAATATTATATATCATATTTTAGAAGCTCTTACACCTTTTGTCCTTATATCTGCAAAGATTTCAATATTTTAATTCCTCTATTTTTATTAATTTTTATAATTATTTTTACTTCCTCTCGAAGCTTCTCGAGTTTTTCTCAAGCGAATCAATTTGTATTTTTTCTTCCTTCCAGTGAAATTTTTTATCTAACTTCTGTACATTATGAAAGAAAAAACAATTTAACGTTTTTATATTAAATTGAATTCAAAATAATTATGTGAGCCAAATATGGCGATATTTCAAAAGATATATATAATATGAAAAGTAAATATGAAAAGTAGATATGAAAAGTATATTTCAAAAGATTTACACCTTTTGTCTTTTCTTGCATCTGCAAAAATTTCAATGTTTTAATTCCTCTACTTATTAATTTTTTTTAAATTTTCCCCAGGCTTTTTGAGTTTTTCTCAATCAAATCGATTTGTATTTTCCCGTAGTGCAATTTTTTATCCGATTTCTGTAGATTATGAAAGAAAAAACGATTTAATATTTTCATATTAAGCAAAATTTAAAATAATTATATATGCCAAATATGGTGAGCATATTTTAAAAAAACTTATTTTGCATCTGCCTAATAACACTTTTTAATTCCTTTAGTTCTTAATTCCTTTTCTCAAGGTTCTGTGCTTCTTTAACGATATAATATTTTATATGCCGCTCGTTCTAATTTCCTATTACATAATATATCGTCTGCGAGGCTGATTATACTACGGCCAATCGCAAATGTTTCTCTAAGAATTTTCCCCGTCTATTATTATCTCAATAGAAGAATATCACGATCTTACACCGAGCCGAGGGAATATATACCTCACGTAGAGTTTCCCCGTGACATTTACGCCAGAAGCGGCGAGTGCATCTTCGCGTTGCAATGCTTTACTGCAACCGGCGGAATGTATCTTCGCGAGCGGCCCGACGGTTCTGGTTGCGACACGAAATCCGAAGGAGCTGATGAAGGAACCGGCCGACGTAGAAAGCCGCTAGCTCGAGAATCGATCGAGTCACGTTTCTATCGAGGAACGTGTGGCACTGTTTCATAAATGATGCGTTCAATTCGTCGAAGAGAGTAATTGGAAACTGCTGAGCTGAGTAATTAGAAGCTGCTTGTACGTGTACTTATTTCGTTGGTATGTTAGTATGACATTAAACACTTGCAAAAGTTTACTCTTATTTCACATTTCAATCTTTAAAATGTAATATCAGTTGTCAAGCTGTTGTCGTGTCTTTTGGTCTATTGGCTCAATTAACTTGTCTTTTATGCTTCGTACACTGTTTCTATGTATTAAATGTGATCAATGAACTATTATTGTTATTACTCATCCATCGAATTAGCCATATATAAACGTGTGAAGAACAAGTTTAATTAGAAATATGAGCGTCCAACAAAAAAGAAATGTCTCGATGTGTCTGACTCCCTCATAGTCGGCGCACTTATTTATAGCTTTGTCATGCTCCTAGATCTGTTGTACTGGCAGCGTCAAACTAACCGGAATTATTGTACAGATCATTTCTTCAATATCACAATTGCGACGAAACTCGTCAGAAATGTCTCTCAGGCGTTAACCCCGAGCCACGAGAAACAACTTCGCGACGTGGTCTCGCTTCGTCCAGCTTCGCGCTCACTGACGGTGCACAACGCGAAGCGCTTTGGGCGTGATTCGGCAAGTGTCCTCGATGAGGCAAGCCACGAGAATTTTGCTTAGATCGAAGTTCTACGGTCATTGCGCGAAATGAACGCTCGCGCATCGATATATCACATATGGTATACTGGACACTGATTGAAAATCGATCAAAAATGGAGCAAGTAATAACGAGTAAGCGATACTCGTTTCATTCGCGAGTCGCTCGCGCAACTCGTTTTGCCAGGAAAATTCGATTTTGCGTAATTCAATATGATTCTTGGAAGCCCCGAATATTTTTGGTTTTATCGAGCCCAATAAAATGCCGCGCTATGTCAGCGGCGATTTGCTTATTACATATGATATATATGTATGTGTATCCATGCATACATATATACATATATATATACTCGTACATATATATATATATATATATATATATATACGCACATATATATACAAGATGTCCCATTTTAACTTAGACGCCGTAATATCCCAAAAATAATGCATTTTCAAAAAAGTGTTTCCAACAAAAGTTGTAGAATACCAAAGGGAAAAAAGATAGCAATATCTTTTTTACCTTAAAATAACCCTGAAAAATCCTGTCAAGGTCAACTCTAATTTTGTTGTTAGAATCGTATGATTTTTTAAGTATAAACTAATTTCTTTAATCATTTTGCGTACAGAAATGCTGTGATAAAATCATCAAAAGTAAATACTTTCTAAGATATTTCATATTTTATTCTAAATGACACTAAAAAATTCTATATACTTTTATATATCTCATTTTACATCCAATAAAAAAGTTCTATACAAAAATTCTGTCAAGATTAACTTTAATCTTTTTAATGAAATCATATAGTCATTTTAATATAAATTGATTTTCTAGTCATTCTGCATGTAAAAGTACTGAAGTAAAAAATCATCGACAAGTGAATACCTTTCAAGAGATTCTACATTTTATTCTGATATTTTTCAATATAGAATATGAAATATTTTCTGAAATATTCACTCTTCGATAATTTCACCTTTGATACTTTTGTGCGTATGACAGGTAAAATTAATTGTTACAGAAAAAGCATACAGGGATCTTACACAAAATTTCGTCCGTTTTATGGATTTATTGACTAGTCCAATATCGATTTCTCTCGTCGTTCTGCGTATATACAAAAAGTACTGAAGTGAAGTGGTCCAAAAGTGTATAGTTTATAAGACGTTTTAGTGGATAATTTAAAATGAGTCACCTTGTACGTGTGTGGGCGTGTATATGAAATATGTCGATGCAATTCGCGTAGTCGTAGACAACGCGACGCAGCCGGACGAGAGGCCGGTTTGTATACCTGACTTTTGTCCATGTACAAGCTCCGTGGCCAGCGACGCGACGTATCGACAGGAGAACACGATGACGTCGGTAGGCCGTTTTAAAGTGAATGGACCGTCGGACCTCGACGGCAAAAACTGCTACGAAATAATTTTAGACCCGTGTCTATTATGATCGTCATATCGGCGGACGCGGCGCTTTCACCGTTAAACGTGGATGTTACAAGCGTGACTCTACCGCCTCATTAATATTTATCATTATCTCGGCTTTGGTCTGTCGGGTCGCGGGAAAAGCACTTGAACGTCGCGACGGCTTCGGCGTTATCCACCGTTGCCCTCGAGTGATTAATGAAAAGGATCTGCACAATCTGTAATCTGATTTGCGATTTCCTGGTAGGCACCTGGTGGCGCGTTCGCCTCGGTAGGCGCTGCGAGGAACGCGAGGAGCCGTCTTGTGTGTTTTCCAAGTATCTCGGCTTGCACGCGGTGTGTCGTGGCGTTAACATTTATTTACATGCAACACACAGCGCGAAGTAACGCGCGACTGTTGGTCGCGGTTGGGCAGCGCGTGATAACGGCTGCGCTTTGCCACGAGTCGAAATTTTAATCGCTTTTTAATTGATCACCCAGATACCCCCATCAGGAGCGTAATCGAGCGTGAGCTGTCCGTCCGGCTGAAAATTTTCCCGTAGAGACACGTTACTGACGCGGCAAACAAACGGCTCTATTTGCTGGCCGGGGAACTTTTTCTTTTTTAATAATTTCAATGCAACCAACACGCGCCGCGCGCGCCTTGACGGCAGTCAAGCTATCTGCGGCAGCGATCACACGTGCGTACGGAAGGGAATAATTAAAATAATGATAAAGTCACGGAAAGCACAGGCGAGCCTTATACAGCGTTTGCGCCTAAGGTCACAGTAAGTATAATCAACGAATGATCTGCTTCAATAACTCGAAAGTACACGCCGCGCCGGCAGGTATTCTGGTCGCGGCGGCTTGTAGTACTATTCTGAGCCTTGTTCCTGGTTGAAAATGTGGGTAACTGGCATAAGGACGGTCACCCGCGCTCACTCACGCTTGCACGTGTGTTATGATTACAACGAACCTACGTCTGATCACCTTTTATTCCGGGCGCTATTGGTCGCGGGTGTATCCGCGTCGGCGGTGACGGCGGCGGCGGCATTATCGCGTGCAGCACGATCGCGCTGCGGAGTGTGAAAGTGCGTGCATGATACGGGTGATAAATGCGGTGAAAAGCAACGGCTAGCTCTAAATGGCGTAGTCGATCGAGCGCGGCTGCGCTCGATCTGCGCCCGCTCGATCTGCGCCCGCAATTCTCTCTGTTTGCACCTGCGAGCCAGTGAGATGATCGATCTGAGTCTATGACTAATAAGTCGCTCTTAATGAGCCCGCGGATAGCGGACCCTTGCCGGACTGACTCAGTCGATCTCGTCAGCCCTGTACTTTGTTGCGGCCGAAGGACGCGTCGTGATCCGCGAACGAAGGATATATATTCGAAAGAAATAACGATGTAAGAACGGTATACAGAAGACTGATTATAATATCGATTCAGATCTTTTAACTTTCTAGAGAGAAGAATCAGGAATGAGAATAAATGTACACTGAGAGAAATTATCTGGTAAAAAATTAACAAACGGATGTTTCCGATCAAAATACCGATTCATTTTTATATCTGATCAGAATATCTGATTAAATTTAATCGAATATTTCCGATCATAATGACATTTCATCAGATAAATCGATTAAAAAATTATGAACTGATATTTCTCATCGAATGTTTCTTGATCGAATACAAAAGTTTCTTGATTAAAAATATTTGTTAATTTCTTATCGAATAAATAAAGTTACATTGAAAGAAATTACCCGATAAAAAATTAACAAACGAATATTTCTGATTAAAATACCGATAAATTTTTATCTAATCACGAATCAATTTTTTGATCGGTTTATCTGATGAAATGCCATTATGATCGGGAGTACAAATCGGAAATTTAATCGGATATATTACTCGGATATAAAAATTGATCGGAATTTGATCGGAAATATCTATTTCATTTTTTATCAAATAATTTCTCTCTGTGTAAGATATGTGCTTCCAGCGTCCTAATTTACAGCGGTTTTCGCGAATTCGACGAATAATTGCGGTTCTCTTAATGCCGAGTGAAGTCTGTTATTAATGGCGATTACAACGCGTATAATGGAACGATATTATGCGCGGCTAAACGTTATCGAAGAAATCACCGCGCGAATAATAAGACACATCCTGCTATTAAGCGCGTGTATTAGTAGAGGTAATTTTTGCAATGACGCTAAATCGTAACGAACGACGTAAGAAGTTCCAGTTAAAAAGGTAACGAAGGCGCGATAAAGGAAGGCGAGTACGTAGATATTTCGACACATTGTCGTGCGCCACTGTTAATCCGATCAAGATTACATTTCTCACATATAATATTCAACGGACTATGACAACGTAAGATTACTGGCGAAGTGTACAATGCATATATAATCGCGCGGACGCGCGCGTATTGTGTGTGCATAATATATCGAACGTGAGTTAGCGTTACCGAGAACACACACGTGAATTTCGCTAGTCAATAAATAACCGGTCCAACATTTTATTCATTCACCATCCGCGGTAAAATCATTAGACTTGCATCGCATTACTCAATCAATTTCTTTCGCGACACGCCCGCATCGTTAAAATAAACAAGAAGAAAGAGACTCTCATCGTTTACGTGTGAAGGAGCAAGTGAAATGCGCCCGTGAAATGATCCCCGTACTGTTTCGTAGTAAGTGATATAATTTTTCGGAATAACGCGCGTTGTTTGCGTGCGTGTATCTGAAGGTTCTCATCAAGGATATGGTGGCGACCTATCTGCTAATTAACTGTAATCAGGTGAGCAGTATCGATACCATGACCTAAATATTCGTTTAACTTTTATGTAACACCACAAAGGTCAGACTGCTGCGCTATGTCGCAAACTATCGAAAAAGGCGCAATCGCCGAGGAAATTACTATTCGTTGGCAGTCGTAAAAGAGACCGATGTGGGATTAAATTTTAAATAGTCGATTTTAGATAGTCTGATTTTGAAAATATATATATATATATATATATATATATATAATCAGGGAAAAGGTAGGTTTTTATGAATTTTTTTTATTTTAAGAAATCAGTAAAATACCAATTTAAAAAAAAAATACCAAAACTGGAAGATGAATTCTTTTGAAAATTTCCAAAATTAGTATTTTTTCCAAGGCACTAAATAAAAAAAAGAGAAAGAGGAAAAATGATTTGTAAATATGGGGCGCTAGATTTTCAGTTTCAACTTTCCCTACGGCAAACTTAATATAGTTTTAAAATTTTCTTATCCCATTTATTTCATATTATTACATCAGCTGTTGTATTTGTTAGTTGCTGAACGACATCACGCTCAGCACAAAAAAGATAGACAATATTTCGAAATTTTCAGAGAAAAATAATTTTTTTTATACTTGAAATATTAATAAAGTAAACATTAGTAAAGTCAAAAGTTTATATTAATGTCTTTACTTGTTTTTTTGAAAAAATTCGCACAATGAGAAAAAAGCAGTTGGATCAACAAAATTTGCAGTCAGCCGCCTTCGAAGAAATATTGTATTGTTGAACAAATGACACGTTAATGCGTGGACGACAAGTTGCGTTGATATATGGCAAATCCGATTGTAAATACTAGTGCGCACCAATGCACACTAAGGTCGATTCACAATTTGTTCTTATATTTTAATATTTCTTATATTCTTACATATAGTCTTTCTTATATTCTTATATAGTCTTTTTTATATTCTTATATAATTATATTCTTCAGTAATTCTTATATTTCTGTATTTACAGGATTTTATAATATTCGAAATTATCTTATATCCATTTTCAGATGCTATACAAGTCGTTGCACTCGTTACGGAGCATTCGGAAACGAATTTAAGACGATCTTAAATATAAGAACAGATTGCACTGGTGCGCACTAATACTTCCAATCGAATTCGCCAATAGTTACTGACCAAATTGCGATCATTGAAACAGTTAACAACTATATACAAAAAAATGCATATTGTGCTCAATTAAATTACTTGTTTCTTGTTTCAAGTATTTCATAAGTTTGTATATCCGCAAATCTAAAAGTTTTCATTATGAGCATCAAATTTACTCAAGATACGTTCTGTATCCTCTAACACTTCAATCAAGAATATTCAATTAAGACAAATATTCGCGCAGTTTGCTTACTTCATAAAGTTGAATCAATATTTTCTTGGAAAAATCATGACATGCTCGTAAAAAGGATAAATTGTTCTTTTGATTACTTTTTTACTTAAAAGAAGGACGCTTTTTTTATAGCAGTAGAATTACATTTTTCTGTGTGTATATAATTCGTTCAGTCTCGACGTTTGCTTGAACGTATCTCATTCAATCTCATTAATTCAACCACTGTTTTTTCTTAATATAAAATCGTTTATTGGCCGACTAGACTAGAATCTTTTTTTAAGTCGATGACGAACTGGAAAAATGTCGATAACGCAGAGACAATCGTCACTAACACAATTACGTTATCCTTCTCGTATTTCTTATACATACAGAACTTACGTAAATATATGTTGCTTTGTTTTATTATATTCATATTGGAAAACTTAACCACGCATATGTAGAAATCTTTCTGCAGACTTTTCCGATATTCTTAAGTTTCCAATATTCTTAAGTTTCTAAATTTAGATGCGAAGGTATAGCAATATTCTTCAAAATTTTTTTGTTTGAAACATCCACACCGCTGCGGAACTTTTGGATTAGACAAATATTATGGTAACTAATAGCTTGAAATTTTATATTTAACATTTTTTTTCGTTTTTGTAATATAGAATAATACTCTTATTTATTTTTGCACGTATTTTTATTGTATAAAAGCATTTGTAATTGTACAACTAATACGACCATAAGCCAAAACTTTGCAGAAGAATATTAGTGTTCTGTTGGTATTCAGTTTCAGCATCCCCTTAATGCACGCGCGGTATATTATTGAACGTTTTAGCGAGCTTTGTTGAATTCAGCAAGGACACGCAAGATAACAATAACGTAGCGCGAGAGCTTAAGATTAATGCTGAATATTTTACTTGCAGCTATCGCACTAGCTAATTTACACGAATGCATTAATGATAGTTCGCGTATGCATATATATTTCCTCGTTTACATTCGCGATTTCGCACGAGGGAAAGCGAGTAAAATCTCACTTGACCTAACCGCGTGGAACATCGGTCGACGACGACGGATTACCGCGGAATATCTCGATACTATTTGAACTTGCCATTGCTTGTCTGTTGACGATACCAGCGACGATGCTTGTTTGCTCGTTAAACGGTATTTCTCGAAAAGCAGACACTTCTATCGAACTTACATAACGCGAGACGACGGCACGAACCACGTGGTGAATCAGCTGTTAACGCGCGCGGCTCGTTCCTCGACATTCACCACGCCAGGGCAAACAAACCCGCTCGCTTCGATCGCCTGGAAAGTAGTTCAGCGATTTCCGAAGCGAATCAGGTGCGACAAATGCATATTTTTCATGCGCGTTTCTTTCGTGCCGGATTTGCTGATTGCGAGGGCCGGCACGTCGGAAATTCTCACGACGCGTTGACACAAACGCAATCTTCCCGTCGAATTGCAGTGACTGCTAGCGACTATAACGACCACAGTGCAGTCAACTTGTCATGCAGATCGCGCAGAGCCGCGTTTAATGTTAAATCCGCGGTTGAGAATATGCCACCGTCACGTCACGCAGCCGACATGTCATCGCGCGTGATAATTTACGTAACAAAGTGTCAAGCACCTTCAGACAGGCGCGGCTAAATTGCAAGCAGCTAATTATACGCAGCGATGCGACGATAAATCATCGTTTGAGCGAAGCGATCGCGTCGCAAATCCGGAGCCGGGCTTTCACACGTGTTCAACAGACGAGCCCGGCCGAGTGATATAAAAGGGGATATCCCTCTCGGTCGCCCAATTGATCGCAATAAAAATCCATGGCGCGAAGCTTTTCGCGCGCGAGTTTATAAATAAATCAGCCGGTAATCTTGCTGTCTGCTTCGTTTTATTGGCCTGACCCGCGCGTTGATCCGTATGTGCGAGCGCGCAGCCGGCGCAGACAGTCGCACTGCTTTCACTCGTTGAAGGTTGCACACGTAATTAGACGGAGACGCGCTTATTCCACCGATGCGTTTCTCTCTATTTGCCTCTCAGTCTCCGTCTCCGACTCATCGCTCTCGTCAAACATCTCGGAGAACCGCTCCGGCGAGGCTGCTTCTTCGACCACCGCGCACGATCGATACAATGCACGTGTGCGCGTGTGTTCGTGTGTTCTTGATATCCGAGTTTGCACGGCAAAAAGTGCATAGCTTGACGACAGTCGCGAAGGTTAATGTTTTCACGGCGCGGATATCGCGCGCATTAGAATTCTTTCGAGTTCGCGCGGCGAGTCACCGCGCCGCGACTAATACAAACTTCTTCGGCTGCCTAAGTACAACGAGTCCAAGGCTGTCATGGCGTAACCCAACTTTCTGCCGAGTCCGTCCTCTTCAGCCTGCTTGCCGATTGCTAAATAATTCGCGCTTCATTTCTTCCACGACGCGGCTACTACTGCCCCCGCCACGAAAAAGGTCTCTTGTACACTTTCGCTATCATTGAACCGCGAGGAAAGATGTGAAATAAACACAGGAAATGATACCTATGTGCATCGAGTGCAATTACAACGGACAGCAGTTACAAATGACAATATAGTTTACGATGAAATATGTATCGCTTGCAGAGAGATCTTCACCACCCATAATTTACACGTCGTATTAACTACGCCTGTCAATATGTTGCATTTATTTGGACGCGATGTCTACTGCTTTGAACGGCTGCAATTAAATCTCAGACGAGAAAACCTCTTTTTTATTTCCCCGACCTAAATTCATACGTGACACTTATTGCACGGCAGCGCGCGAGTATTGACAGATAAACCCTATTTAAAATTATAATTCACTACATTGTAAGACTTCCTTGCACATTGCAATGTATTCGACTTGTCTTATTTTACTTAACATTATAAGAATCCCATTAATAGCGAAGTGGAAAAGTATAACGCAGCTGAGCATAACTCTCGTGTGATTATGTTAAAACGTATTATGAGACGTGTTACATATTCATATCATTATTTCAACAAACTCGTTTTACTTTACAGTAAAACTTTACAGTAAAAAACGCATCCTACATAGAGAAAATATATCACAATAAAAATTACAATAAAAATTTTTTAATTATATATAGAATATGATCGAGATTACCATATATTTATTTAAAGATGTCGTAATTTTTGACTTTTTACTAAAAACTTTTTATTAAAATTATTATAACTATTTAAATGTTTTTTTTATATTATTTATCAGGGTAGGTCTCCAAGTTTACTATTTTTATCATAATTCATACTGCAATTTCAGCCCAACTTCACGAAGAACGTTGTGCAAAGAAATATAATTTCAACGTAATTTCTACTACATCGTCTGCATGTACATTAAGAGAAAAAATATCTAAAAAATAAAAAAATACTTCTTCGATAGTATTTATTCGATATTAACAATATATCTGCTAAGATCTAAATTCTTTTTATTTAAATAAAATATACTTTCTTATTTGAAAAATATTTTATACTAGCTTTTAAACTACCCGCGTTGCTCAGGCTTTTTTTTTATATATATCTGGAACATTTAAACTCAAATTATCACAATATCGGAGGATACAGTAGGTGTCCATGTAGTCCACTTTTTTCCTAAAGAGTAACTGTGCAAAATTTTGCTCAAACCGGTCAAAGAGTTTAGAAATTAATAGCAATATATATATATATATATATATATATATATATATATATATATATATTGTTATTAATATATATATATTGTTGTTAGTTATAAATATCTTTTATTTCTTCGATATTATTTCTCTCAGTGTACGGCTGTATTGCATATATCTTTCTCGGCGTTAGAACGACAGGATTTGGACATATTTCGAATTTATGTGAGCATAATGTCATAAATGTATCATAGATTCTATTGGATTTTAGTGATTTGCGGCTGCACAATTAAACGAATATACGCAAGCTGCTCACCGACCGATGAAACAAACGGAGCGCATTGAATCGCGATTAGCACAAATAATCCGGATAGAGTTTCGATCGATTTTACGGAATGCGATGCGGCGAACGGGCCGCGATGTTGAATAACGCGTCGAGTAAATCGATATGCAATGTTGGAGCAGAGCATGTTTTTCACGTACACACACATGTATATCCACGCGTATTCATTATCGACGATAAGTTTTCTTCCTGAAAGGAGGTTTAGGAAAGGAGGTACCAGTCTAATCCACTGGTACCGGTCCATGCGGCGAACCGATCCTGTTTCGTAGTCGCCTACTACTACGCGTCGTTCAATCGCAATTTTTAAGATTAATGTAACGCTTTGAAAAAGTTTTTGGGAATTTTGCAAAATTGAATCAACCGTTTTGAAACAATGTATATCAATTTAATAACTATTAAACTTTATATTAATATTTTTGTTATTTAAAACAACCTATAAATAAATATGCAACATGTAGCTGAACTCACTACTGTGGAAGGAAAATTGTAGAAACAATAGCTATTCAAAAATTGAATATCTAAATTTTGCATTTTTTCGATATTCTGCATTATTAAAAGAAGTATTAAGTTTAATGTTTTTTTAAATTCTTTTTGTTTATCCTCAAAAAAAACTACAAGCATATTATTTAAGAAATTTTTTAGTTTTCGATCTTTTCAGGTCACTAAAACTATTTTTCCCACCGATTGTAGCGATATTTTTTGCGTAATTTCGGTCACATGTTGCATATTCATTTATAGGTTTTTCGGTAAATATGCAGATTACTAGTACCACCACCGATATCTCTGCTTTTCACATATGTTATCAAGAATATATTCCAGAATAACTTCCTATAAATTTTAAGCGGCGGTTATCTCTTAAAAAAAATTATTAAGAACAAAATTTGAAGAAATAAACGTAAGATCAGGAGTAAGTTCTATTACATATATAACTTTATTATAATAAACATATTATTTTTAAAATATAAAATAAGAAAAAATAACATAATAAGCTATAATAATATATTAAATAACTGTATGAAAAATAGTTATAAATAATATGATTATGACGATATATAAAAACAGTATCCTGTCAAAATATTGTTTACATGTTTCACTTTACTAAAATAATGAATCTACCTTATACTAAAAAAATAGAATGTGAAAAATTAGCAAAGGCCCCTACGCAAGGAATTTATATTCAAGTCACAAGTCACGGTGATAATATTTCTACACATTTTGATACAAACATGAACTCACCTTGCGTAGTAGCTTTTGCTAATCTTTCAAGATCTATTATTTTATTATATGGTAGACTCATCAATTTGATAAGACTAAAGATTTAAATGTTACATTGGTAATAGGCATAGTAATATTATTATTTGGTTTATAAAAGTGAAAGAACATATCAATGTGTTGTTCTAAAAAATAAATCTTTTTAAATACAAATTCGGTCAAATATTATTCACTATTATTATCTAGTTTATAAGACATGATATTGAAAAACTCATCAATGCGTTGTTCTAAAGGATATATTTTTTTTAGTAAAATTAATACATTTTTTGTTAATAACTTTTTTTTAAGAGATGATCACCGCTTTGGAAAATTTGTAAGAAGTAGAATATATTATTGATAATCTATGTGAAAATCAAAGATATCAGAGGTGGTACCAGTAATCTGCTGTATTTACCGATTTTTCTAAATAACAAAAATACATGGAGAAAAATAATTTGCTGACCCAGCAAATTTTCTGTTAATCTAGCAAAATCTTTTCATTATTATATGGATAGCAAAAAGATTTGCTAAGAGTACTAATCACTATTTGCTGGATATAATTTGCTGAATCTACAAATTATTTTGCTATAAGAATCATGATGAGTTTATATAAGCAGTTGCAGTTTTACTCCGATAACGAATAAATTTGCTAAGGATACATTATTTTGCATCAATAACAAATTAACGTGATTCTTAGGACAAATATACTCAACAAATTTTTTCTATCCTGGCAACGAAACTATTTCTGCTCTAATAACGAATAATTTGTAAAATTAGATAACTGAATTTACGTTAACTTTACATCAACTAAATTTTTTTGATGTCACTACGAATATGCAGTAGCAACGACAATTTTGCTAAAAGAGTAAAATTATTTTTCTCATGTAGTAATATAAAATTTAACAGTTAATTAATATGCAATGCTTCAAAATATTTAGTTTATCCATTTTCGCAAAATTAATTCCCAAAAATACGCTTTTTTTAGGGCTTTATATTAGTCTAACCTCTTAACGTCAAGTCCGAGACGCTTTGCGCTGTTGAAGCAAATGTCGCGAAGTACGTTTATCCCAATTGCTGTGTCTCTTTCACGAGCTGGTGCCGTAAGACGCGATCCCCCTCCGCCTCCATTACGGATTATGCAACTGTGACCAAAGAATCGGAATCAAAGATACTTTAACAGCCTAGTTAGTCGTTTCTACATATTTGCTGTCCTACCTTGCGTGCGTTTCGACTGGATCGAAATGACTTTGATCGCAAGGGTTAAACTGGCGGTGTGAAGTGTCGCGCGAAAGACTAAGTCGAGATGAGTTCGGAAATGCCTTGGGTTTCAACGTCGTCGACAACCGGGACGTGAGTGCAAAGAAAAATCGATCCGAGTAGAGGCTAACGACACTTTTATGTACACCTCGTTTATCGCTCTAATTTAGACAAGCGCCAATCGCCTTAGAGAGAAATGAACTTAGTACTATTAGTTGCAGTGATAACATATTGATCATCAGAATGTGAGGAAATATCCAATATCGCAACTGCGCATTTTTATTCGATTGTCTCACTTTCTCATTTTTATTACGAAAGATCTAGCTCCGCGTGCGCGCCTCGTCGCGATTAATTTTATCAGCAACCAAGCCGAGGCTTTAATGACCAAGCCGAGACATGATTGGCGCCGCAATAAAGTAAAAGCGCACGATTTTGCAAGATTTTGCGCGCAATGAACCGATCATATTGTTGTGTTTTCGGGACGCGAATCGATTTATATCGATAGTCCCGGTGTTGGCGACGATGGTATCGTTCTGGATAAATGAACGGCGCGTTTTCCGTGACGATGAGTCAATGACGAAAAACGAAAGAGTTTCAAACGGGTTACGACAAGCTGAGCGGCAATGAGAGGCAAATCGGAGCACGAGATTACGAGATTGCGAGACTCATAGTGTGAAAGCATTTGTAAATAGTAGCATCTCATACTCGTCTAAAGGAGTTTCTTGCTTATTGTTCGGACGCGAGCGAGCGAACGAGCGCAACAATATTACACAAATGGCGAATAACGACCTTACCCTTATATGCTCCGCGGTAGGCCCATCTCCGTCCCTTCAGCTCGCTTATCCGGAAGTTCGCAGCAATCGAGCGTCATGCGATATAATTCGGCACGTCAGCGGACGTCGCAGCTGGCTGCCGAGGAGTCCGGGTGTCTTCCCCTTAAAACCCTTCGCCGAATCGACACTCGCAGACATCCAGCGACACGGGAGTGTCATCGAGCTTGGGGATCGACTAATTTGCGCGCGCCGCACTCTCGGAGGAGGACGGTGTCGTCCTGGTATACGATCAATTCTAGATCACCGGACTGTGTTGGACTCGCACACACACACGGACTACCACGACGTATCGCGAGCGAGGTATTGCACCGATCGATCTATGCCGACACGAAATCTCCACGACGATCTTTCGCGGCTGCATCCATCTCTCGGCCCGTCGGCTGTCGATCGATCGATCGATAACGAGGCGGACATCGAATTTCCGTTCACCCTCGTCCCCGTCAGTCGCGCCGCGCTCCTCGACGATGTGCTCCTCGTCCTCTCCTTCCCTCTTTCTGTCTCTCGCGGAGATGGAACTCCCGATCCGCTCGTGGACGCGGCGATATCCGGCTATGTGTATTCGCGCTAGATCGCGAATCGATCGATCGATCGATCGATCGACCGACCGACCGACCTGCCGACCTGCCGACCGATCGATCGACCGGCGGATAACGATAGCGCGTCCTCAGCTAGCGCGCGCGCGCGCTTCCTCGGGACACGTGGAGGACACTTGGGCGAGCCCGCCGATGCGGCGCGATCGATCGATCGATCTCGGGCGCGATCGGCGCGGCGTTCTGCACGCGGGACCTCTCGTGCCAGGGCCCCGGTCTGGTCGTGGACACCGAGCGTCTGCGACTGCGGCTGAAATCTCGAGTCTACTCGTAGTGAGCGAGCGAGTGAACGAGCGAATGCGCGAGTAAGGGAGCGAACGATCGCACGACCGCGAGAGAGCGCACGACGTGTGCGAATGCGGCTCGCGTGTGTGCATGCGTGCGTGCGTGCGTGCGTGCGTGCGATTACGTGCGTGTGCAGTCAAACGCGGCCGTGAGGGTGGGGCGCGCTTTACTTCGCGATACTTCTGCTACGCGAGTCTGATAAGGACCTCGTGTTTCCTGCACAGCATTTTACTTAACCCTCTACTGCCTACTGTGACTCTGAACTCAATCCAGTTTCATCATTATTTATCTCCAATATGAATGTTGTTCCTGTTTTGATCGATGTGACGTGAAAGTCACAATATGGCTGCCTTTTTTTAGTATACAGCGATAGTAACTGCCCAACGTGACCTCGGAGTCACAAATCTATTTTGAGAAAATAAAAAATTAAAAAAGTCAAATTTCTCTTATTTGTTGAATATTTTAAACATCTTATGTATATGAAAAAATGTTTAAACATGAAAAATTTGGGCAGTAGAGGCTTAATATGATTGTCTAAAATGCTACGTAGGAATTTTCCAAAAAAAGAAACTTAGAAAAAGTTTGAACAAGAACATTAGTTTTTAAAATATACTGTCTCTTCGATATCTCGGAAATTAATAAAGTTAGAAAAACATACTGTTAATATATTAATTTACTGATTCTGTAAACAAAATAGTGAACAACTCAATCGCCGTGTGTCTCGTGGTTACCGCGACATATTTAAATTTTCTGAAAGTTAAGTCGTTTGCCGCGAATACGAAGGACGACCACCAGGTGCAACTTCAAGTTCATATCAGGGCGCATTTATACTTTGGCAGAAAAGCAGAAGCCAATCAGAACTCGTGCTGATGGTCAGGTGGTAGTCGACAGTTCTGCTGTTCTACCAGCGCGAATTCTGATTGGCTTCTGTTTTTCTGCTTTCTACTTCTCTGTCAAGGTGTCAATATGCTTTTAGACTCTATTGAAGATTAAGCATTGAGGATAGAACGCTGTGTGCAACTTGAGCAATAGTCGGGACACAGCAAGTCCAGATTAACTGATTTATTCTGTCGAATTATAATCTCTAATTCGTAATTCTTAAACCTCGACACCTACACAGTGAAGAACATTTCATATTTGTATGGAAATCGATTCGTATAGAAGTTTTTGTGTTAAATCTCTGAGCATACTCGTGTATTAATTAAACCATCGTCGTTGCTTTGACTATCTTACGTTTCTTAGATTAAGGTAACACAACAGTGTCCAAGTGTGACATTTTTATGCCAATTCTCGACATGTTATTTGTGGTATTTATTTCTTTACATACTTGCCTCGCATTAAATAAACACAGAAATTAGAGCGGATAAATTGGGACATGCGAAATGTGTGTAGAGTTTAGCACAAATATTTTTACTATGCGATGTGAAGCAGGCTTCAGGCATCTGTTATTAGAGCGAAGTGGATAATTATAGGAGTGCGAATCTCGCATTCTTTCTCTCTTTCATTCGGGAAACGCTACTTTTCCTAAATTTATTTTATTACTCATTGTCGGCACGTTGCTATCATATTCATGTGCTTGCAACAGACTTCGTAATATATCGCGTGATGTTGGAAAATACATTGGAATATATTGTCTCGCATAACGTCTTGTTCCAGTCTCTTTGTGCGTAGTGTAGTTTCGGATGACCTTCACCGAGCAAGAGTGGGAGAGCGATGTCAATTATACCCTGTATATGCATGCGAAGCGAAGGCTCGGCGTCGTTCCTGATCCGATTTACATGTCATTTTCCATTTCGCTTAAGTGCAGCTCGAGCTGCATTCGTTATCTTTGTCTGAAAGGACCGCATTGGAATACACGCGTATGGAATACGGCGTATGCCGACTCAGGAAACCGTAAATGCGGAGTAGTGTCGGATGTAAAAATTGCGTCTCGCTCGAAACAAAGGACAAATGGAAAACGTATAAGAAACGTATAGAAACGAAAAATGAACGAAAGGTGCCCGCGGCCAGTTTCGACCGACAGAGCGCACAGATTACAACGTTCTGCTGATACACGCGAATACACAAATTGCCTCGTATTCTTATGTTAGCTAATTGACTCTTTAATGAGGTACGAATTAGCAGATAGCGCGCGTAACTATAATCGTTTCGACCGGATTCAGCTAGTGCATTTCGCAAGACCCGATAATAGTAACTCGTTTCGTAATTTTCGGACTGGCACGCGCCGCTTCATTACCCACTAACTTCCTTCTTACGATAATGCTCCTTCCTGCCGTTCCTTAACAATAAAGCTTAATTTGCGCCACCTCTGGCGTCCGTTTCCGTTCTCACGTTCATTCGTCGTAAATAAATTCAATTGTTTCTTTTCTCCCTCTAACACCTTTGCCGGTTCTTAAGGGGGTATGTCACGTTGGAAAGCGTCAAGTGAATAGTCTCTTTGGGGATAGAATCTTTGGCCATTTTGCGGGAAAGCTACAAAGAAGAAAAATAGACTTTTTGTTGTGTCCTACTGTGTACATTAAAATAACAAATAGCGTTGTTAATTTATTAATTTGTTGATCTTGTAAACAAGACGGAGATGCGAACTCAATCGGTGTGACTTGTGTCACATAAAGATGATATCTCCTGAAAGTATATGTGAAATTCAAAATTTCATAAAAATTTTACTCAACAGGATGTTGTTTAAAATGTTATGTAAGGATTAAAAAATGTAAACTTAAAAATAACATAAATTTTCACATAAATATTAGTTTTTAAAATGTAATTTTTTTTAGATATCTTGAAAATTAATGAAGTTAGTGAAAAGCTCATTGTTAATATATTAATTTGTCGATCTTGTAAACAAAATGGCTGTATGGACTTAACCGACCTTGATTTGTGTCATGAAAGTGATATCTCCTGAGCACATAGTTGAAATACAAAATTTCCAAAAAATTTTTATTTAATAAAATATTGTCTAAAATGCTGCGTAAGGATTTAAAAAAATATAAACTTAGTTAAAAAATAGTATAATAATAGTAATAATAATATATAATAGTATATAATAATAGTATATAATAGTAGTATAAGTTTATACATAAGTTTGAATACAAATATTAGTTTTTGAAATATGCTTTTTTTGATATCTTGAAAATTAATAAAGTTAGAAAAAAGACACTACAACATACGATAGATAATAAATAGTTTTATAAATATCTATGTAAATACAGATTAAAATTAGTTTGAAATCACTCGAATTATCACTGACACCACTTTATATGAAATAAGTTAACGCCGATTAATTCCGTACAGCCATTTTGTTTACAAGAACAAATTGATAATTGACATTAATTCATATTAAAGATGCTATCTGTCACTTTAATGTACGTACCAGAATGTACAATACGACATAAAAGTCAATTTTTTCTTCTCTATAACTTTTTCTCGCGAAATCTCCCTAAAGAGACCAGTTATTTAAAGCTTTCCAATATGGCATACTCCTCTAAGCGTGACCAAGTACCGGCGCAGTTTTTTTCTTTTTCGGGAATTTGTACCTCGCGGAAGAGTGAAGCGATTTTTACGAGCGCCCCCAAACGAGTATGTTTGTCCCAGATCCGGTTATTACGTGTTACGTGGAGTGTTACATGATCGTGGGTACCGTCGGTGAAAGGTATTTTAATTCAGCCGACATCGGGCGCCTCGCGAGACTCGCGGAATTGTGTCAATGTTTCATCGTGGCGCGAGATGAGCTGTTCTTAAGGATGCTGAGATTCATTTCATACTCGATTCGAATAACTGCTGGAAATCCAGGATATGATAAAGCGTGTACTGTGCTCACGAGTCACGAGTCCATTTCAAGTCGGAATAGAATAGAAATTGAGAACAACGCGAGATGCAATCGCAAATGTATTTTTCCACATAATTAGAAAAAAACTTTCAGATGTACGCGATAATTCGTATGATTTACGTTGGTATCGTTACAACAGTATAAGGTTTCCCGCCAACAGACATTTAATTTCATGGATTGCGTCTATTGCCTGTCAGGGTCAAGAAGGTGATGTGTATTCCGTGCTCTTACCTTTTTAACCTTCACTTCGAGTACACGGACAATAATAGACGGCGAGTGAAAGTAATTGGGACACGTGTGCATCTGCATCCGCACGCGGAATACAACTTTTAAGGTCTCCGTCTCACACGGATGTGAATGTCAAGTATCCAACGTGCGGACGCAAGCGCGAACGTTAACTGTAATAATCGTTGCGAGGACAACGCGAATAGTTCCTCGAAGTCGTGCTTCACGCTGCAGGAAGTATTCTTTCTTGTATTAAGTACGCGCAGGGAGGGAGGATCCCTAACAAAAAGGGATATAACTGACAATGATAAAATGACCAATGATAAATCATTGAGACTCAGTAGTTTTACTATTCGTACGAGTAACAAAACTACTGAGTACCAATAATTTATCACTGGCCAAATTATTATTGCTGATAATACTTTTTTGTAAGGGATGTTCATGTCAAAATTGGAATTTCTTTTAATAATTACATACTATTTGTATTTTTATATAAAGCATGTCATATCTATAATTAAATATATCCGTATGAATTTTTTTGTCAGAATAATATATCGTCATAGCAACCGTATTGTTATTAAGTGCGCAAATTAACTCGGTGCTTTTAGCTTTAATCAATCATAACTCCGCTTTAAATATCTTTTCGCCGTTTAATGGGTTTTTAAATGTCAATCTTAAAGTTTAAAATGCGCTACATACTTGGTGAAGCTAACAACCTAACTTCACAAAACAATATCGAACATAATAGACTATTTAACTGAACTATTTGAAAACAATACATATTGGTACAATAAGTTAAAGTAAGACAAATATATTTTGTTTCACTCTAACTTATCGTATCAGTCTGTATCAGTTCAGACAATTCAGCTAAAAAACAGATCTAATGACGTATGACAAATAACATATCAGATACTGCATTCTTTTTGTTTTTTAATTGAAAAAAGATGCTGCCGAGGCAGCAAAATATTATTTGCTTAGTTTTGAGAAAAGGTGTTATAACTCATAAAATATAATATCAAAAATTTCGGAGTAGGGATTTCTGTCTTACTGATGAAGAACGCTGGGCCACATGTCACAAAAGGAACAGAGAACATTATTTATTCGTTGGATAGTTTCTATTCGCTTATTCCGATCGCTCCAATCACCATCTCCGAACACCATCTGGCTGATACACACTTTAAAAGTGTGAAAGAAATTCGAAAATGCATTATTATTCGTTTTCTTGTAAACATTTTATACCGGCGAAAATTTTGCGAAAATTTACAGTCCAGTTTGGAGAACAAGCTGTGGAGAAGTCACAGGTGCATGAATGATGTGCATGCTTTAAAGAAGAACGTGAATCTATTTGAGACAATACTGAAAGAGGAGAGACAGATGCTACGATAGTGATTGATGTCAATATTCAATATATGGAGAACTTCATGTCGAGCGACAGGTGAGTAACTGTTCGTGAAATAACGGAACAAACATTCAATAAGTATTGGAAGTGTTACAAAGTTATCTACGACCACTTATATTTTCGTGTATGTTGCAATGGTTCAGGACAAATCGTTCTATTAGGACCTTAACTTAGTTTCCGCCCAAAAAATACTGAGAAAAAGCATTTATTGTAAAAAATTTATTTAAATTATTTCAATGAAAGTATTTTCCATCACTTTCTACAACTTTTTGCCATCTTTCTGGCAACTGGGCGATACCATCTCGATAAAACGATGTTTGTTTCGAAGCAATCCATTCGTCCACCCATTCTCGCACTTCTTCAACATTTCGGAAGCGTGTACCACTCAA